>NC_028641.1:18068784-18073789 GCF_001406875.1 Solanum pennellii | reverse complement strand
GTTCTTGTGATGATGACTTCCAGATTTTGGGAAATTAATAGATGTTGATTTGTTTTATTTAATGAGTTTAAGTCTTCCGCATTATTTTCTGTTGATATATGTTAAAATGATAAGGGTTAGATTGGTTGGTTCGCTCACATAGGAGGGAAATTGTGGGTGCCAGTCGCGGCCCCGGTTTTGGGTCGTGACACATGTTGAGAAAGGTAATAAAGGCCTAGTTAAAGATATTCATATATTGTCCTATTTTGGTGGTCAGCTTGAAGATTATCAAAATGTGAGTTTTACGGTGCATCATAACTCTGAGTAATCTTTAGTGGTTGAGGTAACCTCTAAGAAACACCTCCATCCTCTATTGATGTCGTTGAAAGAATCGGTACTTGTTATGTTCAATAATTCATTCTACCAAGGGAGGGGATGGTGTTCTCAAGTAACAAAGAAGTTTATGTGTACACGATTTGGTTGATTTAAGAAATCGACTTTTATAAGAAGCCCATGGTTCCTGTTATTCTATTCACCTGGGTGATACCAAGATGTATCATGACATTCGGGAGGTCTATTAGTGGAATGACTTAAAAAGGGACATAGCGGAGTTTGTGACTAGGTGTCCAAATTGCCAAAAAGTTAAAGCCAAGCATCAAAAGCCAGGTGGTTTGACCCAAATAATGGATGTTCCTACTTTTGAAGTGGGAAGATATTAATATGGACTTTGTCGTTTGATTTCCTCGAACCCCGAGGCAAAATAACTCAATATGGGTTATTGTTGATAGGTTGAGGAGAAGTTCCTACTATATTTCTGTTAAGTCTACATATTTGGTGGAAGAATATGCTAGAATTTGCTTTGATGATATTGTGATTCTTCATGGGATCCCTTTGTCCATAATTTGTTATAGATGTTCCCAATTCACTTATCATTTTTGGAGGTCTTTTAAAAAGAGTTTTTGTACTCAAGTGAAACTTAGCACCTCTTTTCAACCCCAAACGGATGTTCAGTAGAATATAGCATCAAAACCCTTGAAGATATGTTAAGATCATGTGTTATTGGTTTCAACAGAAATTTGGACGATCACCTAGAGTTGATTGTGTTCTCTTATAATAATGCTACTGTTTGAGTATTTCTATGGCATCTTTTGGAGCACTCTATGGAGGAAGATGTAGATCTCTGGTCGTGTGTTTGTGGTTGGTGAGTATTCATGTCACGACAGCGGATAACCTCCTAGAAGTAAGATGACGTACTTGAAATCTTGGATATCTTATAAAAGCCCATAGTTATCATTCATCGCATTTTAATAGGTAAATTTAGCGTAAAATTTTACACTTTTCATAGCACATCATATGCTAGAAACATTACTTCCATTATATAAAATATCATAATTAAAAGTTAGATACTTTAAGTCACTTTTCAATCTTTGACTCAATATCATTATAGTACATTAGGGACGCGACTCTTACAACATAATTCATTAACGAAATAATTAAAAAACATTATCAAAACTTGACATAGGAAATTCTTGAACTTAAGGGTTCCTTTTCCTCGATCTTGGGAAACACATATCAAGCCCCTTCACAGTTAGAGACATCCATTGAGCATCCATAACCTATACATTATGTAAAAAGTAAAGCAAAATTGTTTTACTATAATAACGCATTAAATATGGCAACCATGCAAAAACATGAATTTTAAAAGAGACATTTTACTTGAAACCATGCATCATTCTTTTTTGTGAAAACATCATCATACTTAATACAATAAGCATCATACAATTAACATGCTTCATTAATACATATACAATAGTCATAATATCCCATAAAACCATACATTGAATGTAAGGCAAAATTATAGACACATTACATGAACCTCACTTTACTTACATTAATATCTTTTTCTCTTTACAATGAAATCATTTGACTTTAAATCCTTTACTTTCCAAGTAACCCCCTAGTTATACTTGGTGCAATGTATAGATAATGTTGAATTACATTATCCATACTCAAACATCACCGTATGGACACAAAGTAAATATACATACAATCTTCATTAAGCATCAAGCATTTATACACATAGATAGAGGCATAGCATATCATGATACTACAAACTTCACATATAACTTCTTATAATGCAGAACCCTCACATAAGACTCATTCCAACACTATCATGTGAGTTAAAACCACCAATGATATTATCCTAGTCAATAGTCAACAATACATACTTCGACTTCACTTCATAAACAATCATAGGACTCTACTCATAATCTCATAATAAGCCTACTAGTGCAATGTACATGTGAAACCTCATAACCTAACATACTAAGTAAACATATCAAGAGACCACATGCATACCATTTACATAACCCATCAACAAAGAAAGTATAGACACTTCATACATTCCAAGTAAGACTTCGTCATATAGTTAATAAGACACATACCATGCATATAAGGTAAGGCCACATCATATACACTCATTAGGACTCATACCATGCATTTCATCACAAAAAGTAGACAACACTACAATGTCATGCATAAGGAACATAAAAATTATTATATACTTTAGAACACCTTCATATAACTCCCTTCAAGGGAAACTTGTGCAATGCATAGATGAAGTCCCATACCCCCACCTACACTAAGCAACTTCCCATAGGTTATCCTAGTTAGGGTCCTAGGACTACTTCCATTGTCCATTTTACTTTTGGGGAACAATATCCATAACTGACACTAAGTCATGGGTGCTAAACATGGAGTGGTGTTGTAGAGACTTACACGAAGGGAAGGTGCTCTAATTTGCATAAGTAGAACATTTACATCATGCTAGAATATTATGTGACATTACTTGCTAGATCCTATGGGGCAACCATAGTTTATGGAACTTGGAGGTATATATGGAATCCCTCTTTCTGCCAAATGGGGCATTATAGGTATCCACCTCGTGAGCCCTATGGTGAACATGTCTTCCCACAGTGGAAAAGGGCACTCTTCATCTAATTTCACTCTATGCTAAGCTAAGTTCGCTTTATTGACATTACATTATAAACTTAGGCCTTAGGGGATTGAATCCTCATATGCTTAGCATATAGGTCATAGATGAGAGTTCATCAACCTAAATCATGTGAGAAACCCTTTCACATGGACATATCATATTAAAGCACCATCTAGTTTAGGATACCCTTGAGAACACCATTCAAGAGATCCTCTATTTACTAGATCATCGTACAAGCAAGATAAAACATGTTTTCATGTGTGTGTGTGTATACATATATGTGAGCAAACCTTTCACATATGCCCCGTTAGACCACACATATTCATACTTTTACATTATTTATGCATAAAATTATATGTATAACTATATGATCAACCCTTTCATATAAACAAATTTAGACATCATGCACATTAATAATTCATCATACCATATAAGAAATATTCATAGTTTAATCATGAAATCATAATCACGTACATAGATAACCATCCTAGGAACTGTCCTATTAAGGCACACATGTCCAATGAAGAGAGAAGATTCCATACCCTTGTATTTACTAGTACACCTACCAAGTTATCCTATTTTGGGAATACATATCATACTTAATGGACATATACATTACATGGATAGTAGTAGACATTAGTGCATATGATAATACCATTTCATTAGACACCATGAACCTATACTACTCGCAAGCATGCATGAGGTGTGTGTGTATGTTGGACAATATGATCACATAATGGATATCAATTACATATCAATGCATCCACCCTCTTATTTTCTCAATTCACATACAAGCATAGATCACAAACACATACTAGCATAGGAGACAAGATAACTTCTACACTTGCATTCAAGACTCCTAACATTAGTTAATCATGCATTCATGTAGGGGTATATAGGTAGGGGGTAATTAACCATTTATACTTCATCATTGGCAGAATATAAATCACACCTAACATAGACACCCACATACTCAGAACATTAGTAACAAAACTTAGTCACACACACAAATAGAAATTTGGCCTAATCTTCACATAGAGTGATCATCATAACCACAAATTCATAACACAATTGCCTCCAAGGGCATGATCACATAAAATATATATTTACGATAAGGTAAGAACCGCCACCATAAGTGTAACATACCACACAATGACATAAAAAAGCAAGTAATCTAGAAATTCTATGAGAAAGTACAGGAATAAGGCAATATTAATATATCTCCCTTGCTTTGTTCATAAATGTTCAATACTCACAATCAATCAATATTACAAATATAGGTCAGTATCTACATGTATCTTAACATAAATGAAATGATGCTTCATCTACCCTAGAATTAAGGTAACATTATGTATTAATGTGAGTAGTTGTCTTGCTTATTATGATATGCTTCATCTACACTTGTTGAGTTAATAAGAACTTGTGAGTAGTTGTCATGGTTATTATTATATGTTTAATTGTTATTCATTCTTGTGATATTATTCCTTGATGTTAGGGTTGTAGTAACTCATTATTTTAAGTGTGTTGGGATAAGTTTTACTTGTTTGGATAGTAAGCATGTTTTGTTGATTAGAATGATTTACTTGACTTTGCATTAAACCCAAAAAGGGGTAAAATAACATGTTTTGATAAAAGTTCCTTTTTCGCATATGTTGCTTGTGTATGTGCATAAGATCTCATACTTAGTGAATGGGGAGTACTGACCCCATTTTCTTCCCTTGTCCCAAACATTTTAGGTTCCGGTTGTTGAAGAGTTTTTAAGGCGATATCCTTGAAGTCTTGGATATTCCTTTCATCCAATTAGGGTAGGTCCTCAACATTCAAGGGCAATGCCGTTTTCTAGCTTTGGAAATTGTTATGAGCTTATTGACTATATCATTCCTTTCATTGTTATTTGTGTATTGTACTTTCGTATCACCTATACATGGTCTTGTTGAATTGATGTAAGGCTATGGCCATATTGTGACATTCATTTAGATGGTATGAGATGAGACAATCATTGATACTATTTCTCTCTCTCTCTCTCTCTCT
>NC_028641.1:18032555-18066154 GCF_001406875.1 Solanum pennellii | reverse complement strand
TCTTCTTTCTCTCTCAAGTTAAAGAAATCCATAGAAGACAAGGTCAAGGTGGGTTCTAGGGATTCAATCACAAAATTTTCTCCATCTATATTCATCAACTAACAACATATGAGATTCCTTTCACCTTTAGGACCTCTTTCTCCGAAGGGTTCCACACATTGATTTCAAAAGTATGAAATTTTAGAGGGTCTTTTACAATCTCGAAATTGATCTTGTGAATTGAAATTTTTTGTGATTTCTTTTGGATCTTATTAATAGATTAACATGTATTATAAATCAATTATGTTATCTGGTAGTGGAATTGTCTAGTTGTAGAAGATGACACTTTTCCCTTAACCCTAGTTTATTATCCTGATATGAATCGTGATATGTTTGTTCAGTTGTATTGGTTATTTGTTGAATTACTACTAGATGATGTTATTGTATAAAATACGAATAGATTAGGATGGATTATATTCCTACCATTGTAGTTCTTGAATAATTTATCTGAATTATGACACTGACCTATGTTTCTTATCTTAAGCTATGAACTAGGGATGAGTTGTGATGTAGTGGTGCAATTGGCTTTCGTATCATGTTTTTTTATTGTGAAGTGATGATATTATAGGAGAGAAAGTTAAGAGATGAAATAAAAGAAAAATAATGAGCTTGTGGGGGATTGAACCCACAAACTGCTTGACTTAAACGAAAAAGGATAGGAGAAAAAGAAAGGAAATATTATGGGTTTGATTGGGATCGAACTAGGGTCCCCCAAATCTGAAAAAATGCGATTATCAACTTTAAAATAAGATTAAGTGTTGTACAAGGGATTCAAAATCGAGTTCCCTTGCCCATTTTGGTATTGACACATAAGTCATACGTAAGTAAATATTTAATGGATGCTGCCTCTAAAGATTAAAATCAATATCTTTGCATGTCTACAAGATGCATAAGTCTTGTACAACATAATCTTGGGTAAATATGAATTACTTAGATAAACTATGAATGAAACCCCATGGTTTGTATGTATAGACCCATAAGTCTAGCATACGTTTAAAAGTAAGTGAACCTAAGATGTATGTAATGAAATGATGAAACACTAGAAGGGTAAGGTACGAGTGTAAAATACACTAAATGGCCAAGTTCATTGGCAAATGATTAAATGAACAATTAAATGATGATATGAACAATGAAATGATGAAATGAACAATGAAATGATGAGACACTAGAAGGGTTAAGTTAGAGTGTGAAACACACCAAATGGCCAAGTGAATTGACATATGATGAAATGAACATTCACGTAAAAAGGGGTGAATAATTATGAAGAGCAAATGTGCTAATGAGAATGAATTTGGTGAAAACATGATATGAGGCTAATGTAAAAGATGAGAGGAATCTCAAATGAGCATAAGTAAATGTTACCAAAACGTAATCACCTATGAGAGTGTAAAATTAATAAAGAGACCACTCTCTATGAACATTCTAATGAATGTATTGAGATTAATGCAGTTAATACTAATGATGAGATGTGAAATCATCTATTGAGATATGATTTCCTTATACTAGAAGCAAGCTTCCATGATGTATGAGTTGAATGTAATGGAACTTTATGTTGAGCACTAATAGACTAGCTATAAGCGGTGATGCCTTCTTTCAGGAAGGGCAGAGGTTCACGTAACTCTCATGAGATGAGATTGTCCAGCATGTCGAGTATGGGTCTACTTATATCTCCTAGTCTTAGAACCTATACTGCCAATATAGGGATCTAGCGGGGTTCAATTCTTATGTACGCTAGAATCGTTTAGGTCACTTTGGCCGATGATTCCCCCTTTTTTTGGTGTGGGGTTTCATGACAATGCATTTTTATGATGCTCACATGATCTATGTCGGTTAAATTTAACGTTCCCAATGAATGAATGAGGCTAGCCTCAAATGATGCACATAATGAAATGAATGATACCACAGGTGTTAGTATAGGATATTCATAAGGTTAGTTTGATTCAAGTATTGACATTAGGTCATTCTTGGTCATTGCACAACGAACCCGATGAATGTCTCAAACTACATCCTAGGTAAACCTGGTGTTTACACTGGCCCATGAATAAAATGAAATGAAGTACGTATGAATGAATGAATCAGACTCCCTAGTTGAGGTCCCATATGTTGAGCCCTCATTTTTGGGAAGTCTTAATGTCAAGTCCATGATTCCATGGTCTCATGGCATACTAATGAACAATATGAACAATGTTATGTGTTATATGAATAATGATATGTGTTATGTGAACGCTATTGTGTGTTGTGTGCAAATTATTAAGTATGATGATGCATGTTACTCTCATGGAATAACTATACTAATCCTAATTTGTAAAGGTCATAAACTTTCCTAATCCAAATTTTGAAAGTTCACTCTCTTTCCTAATCTCAATTTGGCAAGTCCACTGACTTGACCTGCCATAATCATGTTGTTAGGAAAGAGCTATCCTTTCTCATGCATGTCCATGGTGTGTGCTTGCATATACCCATAATTAGTACAAGTGTGTATTAATTCCATACAACTCTATATTTTTTAGGTGTAGGCACAGGTGGACGCAAGAGCTTACAGCTTGACGTTGGAGCTATCTGGAAGTGGAGCTTTCCGCCGGACTTGGTAGGCTCTCATGCTTTCTAGGTTGTCTACTGTTATTATCTAGCTTAGATGTACGATTTGTCTAGTGGAGCATGTTTCACTAGTTTTCATTTCCCATTTCATTTTAGACATTGTATTGGTGTCATTTTTGCAAGTACACATTTAATGAAGCTATGAACTATTTCTTTCATTTGATAATATGAATGTTAGATGGTTGACGGTGAAAAATTATAAATGTAACAGAATATTTAGTAAGCATGTTAGGAAGAAAATTTTCAAATTTTCAATTAAAATTAATCTAGATGAAGTAAGAATGATGTATGTAGACTCGTCTTTGACCTTTGAGAGGTCAACAACGCAGGACTCGTTTGGGGTCTAGGCTCCGGTCGTGACAGAAATTCTCAACTATGTCTAGGTATGCCCCTTCTTTTTTGTCTAATACAAAAGATGAAATGAGTCATTTTGTGATGTGAGTAGCCGACTTAGTGATGGAGGAATGTCGTACAGATATGCTACTTGATGATATAACCCTAGCTAGATTCATGGTGTATGGATATAAGCTTGAAAAGAAGTGGTGCTAATGATCAAGAGAAAACTAGGTTTAAGAAGAGGGCTCAAACTCAAGAAGAACCTAAGACTTCTATGGTGAAATTAGAGAAAGGAGGTAGTTCTTAAAAGGTTAAACCTACTTGCGTCAAATGTGGAAAGAAATATCATAGTGATTGTCTATTGGGTAGGGAGTTTCTTTGGTTGGTGTAAGGAAGTAAACAAGGTCGAAGATTGTCCTATGATTTCTTCTAGAGAAAGTAAGGTAAGCAAGTTGCTCCTACTGTTCTAAAGGATAATACTCCAACAAAGTGGCATTTCTATGCATTCTGGTCTAGAGGGGAGAAGCCGGATGAGAGTGATGATGATGTTGGTTAGTTATCTTTATTTTGTGGTGATATGAGTTCCTTCTAAGTGGGGGACTATGGTTAGTCAATGGGATAGAATGATACTGAATTATGTTGGATGTGCATGGTATTTAGGACTTTTGTTAAAACTGAACTTCATTAACTTCTTGCATTGTGTATTTTATGAACCATTATTATGTTTTAAGATGTGTTAGTATGCTGTTACTTTGCATAATAGCATGTTGATATCATGAACTGCCTAAAAGTTGCATTCTTTAAAAGATTGCTAAAAATCAATGTATGCTTGAGACTGCTCACTGTAAATTTTTTTGAAAGGTGACTTATTTATGCTTTGGTCTAAATTTGTCATAATGTTGTTAGAATTGATGTATATAAGTATGATATTGATTATAAAATGAGTTTTTACTATTTGGAGTGAAGCGTGTGAGTTTTGAATAATGATGACTTATAGAATTGTCTTCTAGTTCTTGTTGTGTTGTAAATCTCTTGACAATGTGAAATTGATTTTTTCTTATTGGCTATATTTTGTATGTGATGGTTATTAGCTTCTAGATTTGACTTTATTCATGGAAGTGTTCAGAGAGTGGCAATTGTGATTCGAGGACGAATGTTGTCCAAGTGGGGGAGATGTACCTCAAAAATGACTTAGGTGAAATAGAGCCTAACATGTTTGTCTTGATGGTATAAGGTCCTTAATAGTTCTAATATATTTATAGTGTCAGTATTTAAAGTATAAGGTGCATTGGAAGTCAAACATCAAGGGACGACCAAGACGTTCGACGAATAAGTCACCTATGTGCGTCATATATAGTTCTATATGTTTAAGGGTGATTCATAAGGTAATAAAGTAATTAAATGAGTAATTATAGCATGTATATTAAGTGTGTCGAGTTTCGTGGAGTTTAGAGGTCAAACATCCAAGAACGTCCATGTTGTTCGAAAGATGTGCCTTGAAATTACCTTGTGTGTCTAGGCATGTTTTGTCATTTTTTACGTGTTCGTTTTGAGAGAAATTTATGTGAGAGGTTGTAAACTCATAGATTATCATGTTTGGATTTGAAGTTTCCAGTGAATCATCCCAAGATCCAACCAAGGGTCCTTGAGGTTGGACCAAAAACTTGGTGTCAAGATTACCCACGGACAGCCCAAAACACGGAGGCAGTCGACACCTAGTGGGTCAATCACCGCCCCGTTGGTTGGGAATAGTCATTGGAGACTTATACTAGGAATCAAAGCTTCTATTTACCAGGCTCTGACCCAAGCGACGCTGGACAGCACTGTCCGTGCATGGGCTCACACCCCGTCGATGAGGCAGTCATCGATGGTGGCATGCCTGCATGCACTATCACTTTTAAGGTAGCGGTGATGTTTTAATTTAACCTTACTTCTAAATAAAATAATTTGTTGTTTATTAAGGATCTTTTGGGTATTTTAAACAAGTATATAAGTGTTTAACATTCGGAATATTTCATATTTCCAAATCAAAACCCCTTAAGAACTGCCAAAGACTCCATTGAAGTCCAAAATCAAGGAAGAGCTTGGTGTGACGTTTTTAATTAAAATTATTCATTAAAGTTAATAATTATCTTCATCAAGGTATGACTTTTCATCCTTGAAACTTGTTTCCTCAAGGAGCACCAATTCTAAAGATTTTTCTATGTTTTCAAAGTTGAATTTTCCAATTTCATGATGCTATCATGGGTTCTTGACATGATTTCTAAACATTGAATAATGATTTAATTTATTTTTTATTGATTATTTTAAACTAAATTACCTATGAACCCATCAATTTTGATGAACTCTAGTTTTTGACTAAGTTTTGGGTTACTTTATATTGATCTAATTTGATGAATTCTTATGTAGTTTTATGTGGGCTATTCATTGATGTAATAATTTTTGTAAATTTATAAATACATTTGATTTAGATTTAGGAATTTACATTGATTTTAACTATTTTATTAGTTAATGTAGTTTTATGTTGAATTGTTTTTTATGGCCTTGGGTAAGGGTCTTGTGTTATCAAATTGAGTAAGTTGACTTGGGATTGAAGTTTTGAGGATGAAGTGGGGGTATGCTTCCCTATTTAATTTAAATGATAGTATTTATACTTCAATTCTATTGTGATAGGTATGATCCACTTATGATGGCTGTGTTATGTGTCTTACATGCGATTGATGTGGCCTTGTCGATGATACATTATGAAATATGATGATCTTGGCCTTGTTGACAATTACTTGAAGTAATATTACTATTTTTGTAGTTTGATTATGTGAAGCATGACAATATCTATCTACATGTGAAGCCTTATGTGTATTCTTCTATTCATGTTGTCTTAGGTGACCATGTTAGACTATGCCTTTGATATTATGTGTATAGTGTTGGGGTTGAGTCATGGTTATTCATACTTTTCTATATGAGTTTATGTTTATTACATTTATGTTGTTATGATATTATATAGGATGACATGAAGATGTTAGGGTTGTTTCTAGGTGCTTCTAGGATGACTTACGTTATGAGTTAAAGGTGAAGTATGTGGTGTCTTCTCTTGGTTGAATTGTGTACATTGCTTGATGTATATATGATTATGAATATGTGATATATTTATTTAGGGATTTATAACTCTTAGTCTTGAATGTATGAATGACATGTGACCTTAATGAACTTAAGAGAGTCTTTTATATGAAAACCTTGACTTAGCGGTAATGATTGAGATTGTTGAAGTCGTAAGCCGTATGGGTATCCTTCATAGCAAAGGAATGATATAATTAAGGTTAATTTGATGGAAACACAACATACTAATCCTTAGGAAAGTCATCATGAACTTCTTGTCGCCATTGTGAGGTAGCCCTAGTGGACCTTCTTTGGTAGGGTAAATGTGAATGGGTTATGAACTTATTAATGAACCCTTCTATGTGAACCTAATGTGTGAATTACTCTATGAGAAACAAGGCTAGAACAGAGTGAGTATTGTACGGGGAAGTAGTTCTAGTTAAAGAGTGAGACTAGATTACAAAGTATGCCCTTTATATTCCTTAACCATGTGCCTACATGGGATGTGTCTAAGTTCTACCCTTGGAAAGTAGAACAACCTCATCGGGGTAAGGTAGAAATCCGGTCTCCATGTCTTTCTATCATGGTCTATGTTTGTTATTTCCTATTCTAATCATATGGAATACCTATTAGCATTACAGAAGTTTATGAGGTTTAGGTGGTGGTATGGGTTGCTATCTAGACATTGCACAATAGACTTTGAACATGTTACTTTTAGTTACTAGATCTTGTCTAAGACCATTACTTAATTGTCCTTTATGTGATGTATGAGTCTTAATGTAGTAATGAACTAATGACTTATGTTAAGAAGCATATAAATGAATAAGTACCTAATCTAAAGTGACTTAACGATTCCTTCGGTAAATTATGAAGAGGGCATAAGAGATGATCTCTTTATGTCTTATCTTTGGAAGTATTGAGGATGACTCAACCAAGGGATGATGTTTGGTGTTCTGGATATTATCTAAGCCTTTGGTACTCCTAAGGACTATTTAGGTAATCTTGAACAGGTCACTATGGACCTTATCTTTTTAATTTACTTAAGTAGGACTTTTGATAGCCTTTGGATGGAGAATGTTATATCATCTATGTGTTTGTGTGTTAAGTGAGAATGATTCCACTCTAAGGAGTCTATAGGATCTCGTAATTGTGTGTGTATGGGATTGTATGGGTAGTCAATTCACAACTCACTCAAGTGAGACTTAAAGTCACCTTTGGTAGAAGAATCTTACCTTGATGTTGATGATGCTTTGTAAGTATGTATGTGACTCATTATAAGAAATCTTAAGGGTCGTTTAGGCAAATCTCGAGAGGGTGTATAGGTTGTCTATCTTTGTGTGACTTACGTGAATCATAGGATAACTTTGAGTGAAAAGATTACATGCTAAAAGGGTGTCTAAGGTGAACAACAAGTAACTTCACTATAAAGTTAAGTAATTCACTGTAACAGTGAACTCGACTTACTGTAAAGTGGGTTTTAAAATGATGAATTTTTTGTTTAAAAGTTATGTTATGTGTTTCAAAGTTACTAAAAGTCGTTCTTATGATTTCAATATGATTTTGAAATGAAAAGATGCATATTTCCTATACTAGTTTGTTTTCATGATTTTTATGCATAATGTCATACTTAGTACATGTGGTTGTACTAACTCCATGCTTTTATCTATCTAAATAGTTCTTGGTAGGTGAGGAGCTTTTGGGAAGGAAGACTTGGACCGTAGCATCATTCAAGAGAAGTTGAAGTATGTCTTCATTTGACTCGAGGGCATATATGTCTTTTATGTTTTTCATTCAAAGTATTGTAATAGACTAAGTATTTTTATACTTGTATTTTGAAGTATGGGCCGTGTCCCAAGTATTCTTGTGTCTGAAGATGATGAGATTGAGACTTAGTATTTAGTATTGCTTTATATAAAAGAGTTTTTTTAAAGACTATGTTATGTTTTGTTAAATGTTTTAAATTCCGCACTACTTTTAACTACATTTATGCGATGAATGATATGAAAGGGCTTGTATAAGACCTTTAGGAGGTCTAGTAAGGCAGTTCAAATCCGAGATTGTACCCTAGATTCTAGGGTGTTGTTTTGGGATGTGACACTAGCCTTACTTTTTATTATTAAGGTTCCGAACATTATTATCAATTTTAACTTTTAAAACTTCAGTATTTTTTATTATATTATTCTATCAAGTTTTGAGAGAATTTTTTGACAGACTTGAAGAAAGAAATTCTTCTTCCTCAAACTAAAGTGGGTCTTCTCCATTATTCTTCCTTTGCTCATAAAAAGGTTTAATTTCTTATACCCATGTGATTTCCTTATCATTTTAGGTGTATTTGATCTTTTCTATATATGTGGATAAAATCCCAATTCTTGATATGTGATTCAGCAAATATGTAGAGACATTATTGTTGGTTCTTGCTTTCTGATAGGATTAGATGCATTTTAACGGTGATTTCACCTAGTGGTTGTGGTTTAATTAAATGGGTTTGTAGTTGCAAATACAAAACCACCCATGTGTTACAGCTCGCTCGAGATAGAGATCGCGAAAGTAAGACCACTATATTGGTGTCCTAAGGAGATGGGAGACGTGGGTTCAAACAAAGAGGGTGAAGCGTAGTCCCATATCTTATCACACTTCATTGAAAGAGCGTTTGTGGAGAAGGCATAAATTTGTCTTAATTAGACAATTGGGAGTCCATGAGGAACTCATTTGATATGGGATAAGTTGCTCGAGAGGGAATTCNATCACACTTCATTGAAAGAGCGTTTGTGGAGAAGGCATAAATTTGTCTTAATTAGACAATTGGGTGTCCATGAGGAACTCATTTGATATGGGATAAGTTGCTCGAGAGGGAATTCACTTTAACCTTAAGCATAGCGTAGATACCATAATTTTTATAATTTTCCTATCAAAAACATGTACCCATTGACTTACGTCAACATATATTGCGGTCACACCCCATGAACTTTCACCCATACTTGATTTTCCTTTTATTTTACTTCTTTTTACTACCATTTACAAATTTCCTTTGATATTTGACATTTTGGTTATAAAAACAAAATTTATATTTTGTTTTTATTCGATAATTTCTTAAACTATTACTAACCAGAACAACATTCTACTTATCTGTAATTTTCACTGCCACTCCCTAGGGATACGACCCCAACCCTTGGTTAGGTTACTATACTCTCTTTCATTCATAGACACTCAAATTGTAGGGTAGGGTTTTTTATCACGATATCACGGGATATGAAGCTTCAAAATTGCACCATCGCCGTGAAGTGTGTCACGTGAAAATGTAATTCATTAGACTTTTAGTTCTTTTTAGTGTAGTTCTAACTTATTTTATGTGCAGTTCTGTTTTTATGTGTGTTGACTCATTAGAGTAGGCACGTTGCGTAGTGCCTATGAGAAGATGGAGTGGCATACATCTGAAGTAGCTATGTTTCAATATTAGATTCTAACGTTAAAGCAAGTAACAGGTGAACAGTTGCATGAAGCCTTGTTGTGTTTCACAACACTCCTGTGGACTTGCCCCACCCCTGATCTCCTTGAAAAGCTATTCTATAATCTTTTTACCAAAGTTTTAGTCTAGTAAAAAAAATGGTTTCCAGTAAAATTACCTCGAGTAGCCTGATACGATAACGCTATGAAGTCACAAATAAATTGCTAGACAATTTAACTAGCCCCGATCATGAGACAATGAAGAGAGATTTCCATTTAGTGATATTTCTAAATCAATTGGATGAAGTGATAAAAAAGATTCAGGAATTTTATATACATCACCCAAAGAAATAGAACTTTATCTCTCGGTACAACCGAAGATTAATTGAGGACAGAGAGGATCGATAGATCAAAGAGATGGTCATTTTTCTACTCCAAAAATTAAATAAGCACCACAAGATACTATAGTAACTCATGGAGTATGTATTGGTTATGAATCAATTAACAACCTCTCATGCTATGATCATTCATTCATTAAAATCCCAAAATGACACAAGTGCTAACCGAGCTTCATCAAAATTCGAATAATGAATTGCGTGGTAATACGGAGGCATACTATTTGTTTCACAATACGATAGCATCCCCAGAAGTAACATGACGTACTTGACCTCTAGAAGGTCTCATACAAGCCCATATTCATCAATCACTATATTGTTACAGGAATTTTAGCAAAATATTTAGAACTTTACATACCACATCATATGATAGAAACATAACTTCATATATATTAAATCTCATAATACATAGTCAAAATCTAAGTCAACTTAGCCATCTTAGATTAAACATCAATAGATTAGATTAGGGTCACGACCTTTAACAACATAAAATAACATCTAAGCTATTATATTAAGTTTAAGATTAACTTGACATAGGAAATCATTGAATCTTAAGGATCTCTTTTCCTTCAACATAGGAGACCTATCAAATCTCTTAATATAAGAGACATCCTCTAGCCATAACCACCTACACTTTGTGTAAAATGATGAAGAATGGTATTAGTACAACAAAGCACTAAGTATGGTAACCATGCAAAAACATGCATTGAAAGAGAAAATTTCATTAGAAACCATTCATAATGCCTTTTAGTAAAACTCTATAAACATTGATTGAATAAGTACAATAGTTCACATACTTCATATAGACATGTACAATAGTCACAACGATCACATAAAGCAACATATTACATTTAAGGCACATTTAACATTATATAACATTATCCTTCTCTTACCTTAACTCCTAAACACCAAAGTAACCCTCTAGTGATACTTCTACAATGCATGAATTGTGTCTCATTCCACCATAAACACTGAAGCATCACCTTAAGGCCACAAAGGTGAACATTCTGTAACACTCCGAATGTCTATGACCTTAACTAGAGCCTCACATGTTGGTATAAGTTTAGTAACACTTTCATAAGATGTAAAATAATTTTAATAAACCATTTAGTNAAGCATCACCTTAAGGCCACAAAGGTGAACATTCTGTAACACTCCGAATGTCTATGACCTTAACAAGAGCCTCACATGTTGGTATAAGTTTAGTAACACTTTCATAAGATGTAAAATAATTTTAATAAACCATTTAGGATGTTTGGAGTCAAGAAATCAAGAAACGTCTATGACGTCTGGAAGCTAGTCTAATTTAACTAGTGAAACGTCGTTAGGTTTTGGGAAGGATTAGAGGTGTTGTATGAGGTCAATAACTTGTAAAATGACTTTAAATAGGTAAAGTCTAGTATATATAGTAAAAATATCTACGTACAAACCCCAAAGGTTGCCCTACGGGTCCACGAAAGGACCACAAACTCGGCTTGCCAAACTGCCAAGGCAGGTGCCAAATTACACATAGGAGAAGCAAGTCCCCATCGCAGACTTGGATGGCCCTTGGTTAAATTTCAAGTGTGCGTCACATAAAGGTCGTGGACTCTACTAACTCTATAAATAATTTTGAAAATTATGCGTGAGCAACTAAGTGTCACGAACTTATTCCCCGACGAAAATCTGAAATTTGAAATTCAAATTTTACTTCAGTTTTTCCTCACATTTTACTCACTCAGATCAAATACCCAAAATGAATACCAAAAAGCTCTCACCTCTCTCTCTCTCTATTTTCTCTCTCTATTCACCCTCCATTGAAGGAAGAAAAAAGATTGAAGAAGAAGATCAATTTTTCAAGGATTCCACTTGAATTTCATGGATTAATGTTCATTAAGGTATGGGTTCTTCACTCTTTTGATTCTTTTTCCAAATAGATCCTCTCAAAGGTTATTTCTAAAACACTCGATTCGAAGGGCTTTTTCTATTCTAATGGGTTTTGTTCTAAAATTCAAATTAATAGTTGATTATGGTTAAGTGTGATTGCCTATAAATTACTAAGTTTAGATTGTTGGGTAATTGATCGAATTTCATGTAGATCATGTCCCTTCCTGAAATTCCCCAAATATTGGATCTTGCTTGTGAATTGAACAAATATCTATATCTTGAAGAATTCATGATGAACCCTTTTCCTCCTTATCCTAGGTTATGAATTGAAGTTAATTAGGATAATGATCATGCAATTTATTTTAATATTATGTTAATTACTATTTTGTGATGATATCACACCCACTATTGGGTTCAATTGGATGGTTGATGGTAAAATGTCGGTGATGGCTTGTGAAGGAGATTGGGGTAAGTCTTTTGATCTGAATACTTTACTTCAATTATGATTAATTGCGCTTAGTGATTAAGTTATATTGAAGTATACCTTATGATAAGTTTTATTAACGTTGGTATGATGTTTAATTGGAATGTATTGAATTTTGAGTTGTGAGTTGTTTCATTAGATGTAATGATATGAGGATGGTGATGATATGCCTATGTGCCTTATCATAATGTGATTATGTAAATGTGCTAACATAACATGGGTGAATTGTAATGAAAGGGTAATACTCATGCAATTCCTATTGAGGTATGATGATGATTGCATAAGGTATAGACCCTATGACCTAAGGTAATATATGATTATTAATAAAAGATTAAAGACATTTTTAAATGGACTCTATCTTAGGATTGAGTGAACTGGTAGGTGAGGATAGCCTCATATTCCAAAAAATGCATAAAGTGATTTTTCTATGACATCCCCAAGCTCCATAAACTATGTTGCAACCATAGAAATAATAGCTCATGNACCTAAGGTAATATATGATTATTAATAAAAGATTAAAGACATTTTTAAATGGACTCTATCTTAGAATTGAGTGAACTGGTAGGTGAGGATAGCCTCATATTCCAAAAAATGCATAAAGTGATTTTTCTATGACATCCCCAAGCTCCATAAACTATGTTGCAACCATAGAAATAATAGCTCATTGATCCACTTAGATGCTATGTTCATGTTTGGTCCTACTTTGCCCTGTAGACAACCTTCCATCGGTGTAAGGTTTCACAACACCGGATTCCACACTTAGCTCTTGTGGTTTATGTCGGTTAAATAATGTGTTCCCGAAAGTAAAATGAAGAAATGAAGTAAACATTAACTAGGGTTACTTAACAGGTTTGACTTAGCCTAGGTAGGGATATGGGACTCTACCTATGCCTTGCACTAGTATTCCTTGAGCGAAGCCTTAGGAGGTTGTCATTATGTTTTTATGATGTTATAATTTTACTATTTATGTATATTTTTATTTTTACATGTTATTGATCCTATATGGTTTTAATTTCACTTATGAACATTTAGCTGGTCTATATTGCTAACGTATGAGGACGATTACTCTTGATACTATGTTATGTGAAGTTAAGTCTTGCATATTGTCCTTTATTTTCTTTACTTGATTAAGTAGGGTTTTGGGGATTTACTTGTTCATTGCTCTTATAGGGTAAATGATGGGTTGTTGATAAGGGTCTTGTTTACATTATGAAATTATGAACTCTTATATGTATTGACTTGACTATACTTGATGATGTTGGTCTTGTGTTGTATATGGGCTTGACTTAAGAGTTATATGTTCATTGGTTTATATTGGTTCTTCTATGTGCATAAGGCTTTTAAAAGTAAATAAACATGTTCTTAACAAATGTCCTCTTTAGCGTGATTTAAATTGTTTTATGTGCATATACTCATACTTGGTACAAATGTGTACTAACTCATGTGTTATGTTTACTATTATATGTAAGGTCCGACTGTTGAGCTTATAGAAGGCCTTTGAAGACTACTTGTTTGATTCTAAAGTGTTCGATATGTCCTCCCATTTCAAAAACGATACCACTATAAATTAATTGATGTTGTTCGAGTAATAAGACTTCTATTTTTTTCCTTTTCATTAGGAGTAGATTGTTATATAAGCATATACGATGCTATTTGTTGTAATGAAGTGTGAAATATCCCAAAATTGTTGTATTCGTTTTAAATGGTTCTAATATAAGACTTATTATAGATTTCCTATGAGACTATGTTCCTACATTATATATGTGAAATAAAACATGAATTTTATGTAGTGCTTCCTATTGCGATGAGTCTAAGTAAATTCCCTAAATATATATTTTATGTATGCGAGAGGTCGATGTAAACCTCAAGGTAGAAGTAATTAAAAACTGTTAAATTTTCCGCATTTTCAACCTAGGAATGTAACGATGTAATATAAGAGACTAGTCTTAGTACTCGATGAGGACGACGACCCGGTTACGTCTAGGGGGTGCTTCTCGGATATGACAGATTGTTAAATTCTTCATTACCTCAAACATACACATTAATAGAAACAAAGCATATCATCAAACTCATACTTAACAATTGACCCCACATACTTTATAGACCATATAAAAGACTCATTGGATGATAGTGCACAAGTCAAGACATTCAATACCATCATTGTAAGGCAATAGTCGACATTAACATAGCTGAACCTCACTTCACCTAAACATCATAAGAACATACCACTCACTTCACACATCAACATGATAAGTATGTACAATTTGATACACATTAGGTAGAACCTTCATAATATAGTCAATAAGACCAACTTTATGCATATATTATAAGACCTCATTATATAGACACAATAGGACCCATGCTATGAACATTATCATAACAAGTAGGTCAATATTACAATTTAACGCTTAACAACATATACACATACATATACGAATAGAACTCCTTCATAGCACTCCGTTCAAAAACTACTTGTGCAGTGCGTAGGTAAGTTCCATACGCTCACCTACACTAAGAAACTACCCTTAGATTATCCTAGTAAGGGTTCCTTACTTTAATTCCATTGTTAAGTTTACATTAGGGAAAGTTTGACTCTCCCTCCTAAAACTCCCTACAAGAATTACTTGTGCAATGCATAGGTTAGTTCCTTACACTCACCTACACTAAGAAACTTCCCTTAGATTATCCTAGGCAGGGTTCGTTACTTTACTTCAATTGTTTAGTTTACATTAGGAATAGTTTGCCTCAACCGACATAAGACTATGACTGCTAAGCATGCAGTACAGTGTCGTGGATCCACACACTGAAAGAGGTGCTCTACTTGCTAAGGTAGAACATTAATATACGTGCTAGCATCTTAAGTGGATCCACTATCTAGGTCCTATGGGGGAAATGTAATTATGAAACTTCAAGGTATATAAGGAAACCCTCTTTATGCCAATGGGGTTTTATAATTTAAACCTCGTGAGGAATTTGGTGATGAAGCCTTCCCTTTTGGTAAGGGGCACTCCTTATAATCAAGTTCACTCGATAATAAGCTAAGTTCCCTTCATTGAAAAAAGACGTTATTACCATTACATCATCAAATAGGCTTGAGGAGATAATTCCCTCATATATATGGCTCATAGGTTATAGATGAGAATATCCTTTCATCAACCTAACTCATATGAGAAACCATTTCACATGGACACACCATACATAAAGCATTGTCTAGTTTAGAGTAAGATTAAGATTACCTTTCAAAAAACACTACTTTACTACATCATCATAACATGCGTCAATCATACATTCATGTGTGTGTGTACTTATATGTGAGAAAACCTTTCACACTGACACTCTTTTACAACATATGTTAGCACTTCATTTCATTCATGCATTAGTGTATAGGTGTACATATATGAGCAAACCTTTCATATAAACATATTTAGACTCTACACATATTCATACTTCAACATATCATATACTTGAGATCATAACATATATTTCATGTTCATAGATAAATCATACATTCATATTAATGTACATAGATAATCAACCTAGGAACTATCCAATCAAGGTACACATGTGGAATGCATATGAAAGTTCCCATACCCCTACCTATACTAGTACACCTATCAAGTCATCCTAGTTAAGATACACTTTCACACTTTCGTGAATATATCTTTATATGCATAGTAGTTTATAATGGTGCATATGAGAACTATCCTTTCATTATGTAACATGAATCTATCCTACTCAAAGACATGCATGAGGTGTGTATGTGTACTTGGTCAACATTATCACGTAATGACAACAACATAGAATTGAGGCAGCCACCCTCTAAGGATTACAATACACATTCATATCCGTAAAGTCATAGACAACTCACACATAGAGTACTAGGGAATATAGACAACACACATCAACATTATAGAATAGGAGAGAAGACATTTTGATCATTTGACTATTAATATTTAAGACCACGCATTCATATAGGGATTCATAGGTAGGGGTCATTCTTCAATATCACTTCATCAGTGATAAACATATACACCACTCCTAACCCTAACATCTTTGTTCAAATATAGTAGACACCATGAATACACCTAGAATATGATACTAGATTAGAAGACTAGGTATGTGACATGATAAGTGTGATCATCATGACCACACTACATAATATAATTTTCTTCAATTCCATGATCACATCACATATAGGATTACAATAAAGTAAACATCACCAGCATAAGTGGACCATACCACACAGTGGGAATTTAAGGCAAATTCTACTACCAATTCTATACAAAGTATAGTGAATAGGGAAAACATACCAATTTCATCAATCTCAATTATTCAAAATAAGTTCGTACAGAAAAAAGTAACAATAGACAATTCAACATAATCGAATCATATTACAATCAACATAGAATCAAGATCCTAATACCGAATCATAGGGTAAATGAAGATTTTTGGGGGATAATGAGTTCTTCATGAAATAGGATTGAAATACACATTAAAAACAATAGCTAATCCTCTATTTATCATAAGAATGCTTTTGAAATTTATTTGATAATGAACAAATGACTAGATAGAAAGATATCAATTTTGATCAAGAAAATTTCTTTCAAAACCTATGAAGGAACTACTAAGATTAATGGTTAACTACGGTAAAAGAATTATCATACCTTACTAAATTAGAAGAGCACGAAAACATGAAGAAAAACTCGTGAGAATCCATCACCAAGGATGTTCTTGAGCTTCATCTCCAATGGAAGTTTCTAGAACCCAAGTACAAGTCGTCACCAGATCATGATACAACTAGTGCACTATATCACATATATGGTAGAAATTAAGGAGTTATAGATAATCAAGTAACTTCCCTAGTTTTGTTCATCAATAATCATGTATCAATAATATACATTTAAGGCAGTACCTAAATATTTCTGTGTTGGTCTAACTCCTTGTCTTTGATATGGTTATTATTCCCGGGTCACAGTAAGAGAGGATAAGCTATATATAAATAGACCACGAATGGCTTCGTAAAGCTCCTCGCAATATATCGTTCATTAGAAAATTCTATTTGTAGGATAGAAGAACCTAGATCAATTCAAGCCACGACTCCTTTTCTTTGATCATCAGGAATTCATACCCACAACTCAATTATATCATCAATATAAGTCAGTAGTTAAGGACAACATAATTTACACGAAATCCTACTATAATTTCCCATAAACTCTATATCAGAATGAACATGCTAGTTTAGACATCAATAGAAAATAGAAAAATCATAGTTTAATTATCATTAATCCACAGAATAAGGTATATAAAATTCATCAATAACATCTATGTAAGGCATTAGAAACAACAATACCTACACAATCGAATTTCACATTAAATCATTAAACTGTCCACATTACAGTGATCACATAAAGGCATGTATTAGATATGTTCAAATCTTCATATATTGATCCACATGGATTCTTCAACATCATTAATCGTTCAATCACATAAATAAAAATAGATATTAACAATTCAATATAAGAGAATCACAATTCAACGATAAAAAAGCCATGGTCACAAAGCCCACGCCAGGACTAAATTGATTTAGGGAAGTAACATGGGTTCATCATGCAATTGGATAAAAATTACGTTAAAGCCAATCCATTAAAATAAATTTATCATGATTTAATCATTAAAAATGTTTTTAGTAAGAACCCATGGATACATAAAAGAGGAAGATATTTGATCATATTTTCTCTTTGAAAACATTCAGATAACTCTGTAAATGGAAGGATAACTAGTAAATATTAAAACTAAATGTAAGAATGTTGAAAGTCTTAAATAAATAAGTATTACGCTATGCTAACCATTGTATGATGTTTTGTGATGTATCATTCACTAGGATGACTTGATAGATGTACTAGCATAGGCAAGGGTATGTGACTTTGACTATGCATTGCACATGTGCACCTTTATGGGATAGTTCCTAGTTTGTTCTTTTAAGGATATGCATAGGATTCGATGAACATGATATGAACATTACATATAAGTTATGATGTTAAGTATATAATTTCATGAGGTATGAATTTGTATAGAGTCTTGGAGCATTTATATGAAATGATTGCTCATATAGGTATACAGATAGAGTTATGCGTTGATATATGAACATGTGTGGCGTTATGTGTTGTCTGAAAGGTTTGCTCACGTATATGCATACACAAACACACATGAACAATGATATAGTCAATAGAGGAGCCTTTAATGGTTAGCTCAAGTGTATCCTAAAATAGATAGTGCTAATACATATGCTATGTCCATGTATAAGGATCTTCTCACAGGATTTAGGTTGATGAACTTTCATCTATGACCTATGAGCTAAGCATATGAGGGGATGAATATCCTAAGCTAATATTTTTTGTAAATTAAATTAATTATCGAATTTCATTAAGGGGAACTTACCTTAGCACCGAGTGAACTTTACAATTTGAGTTAATGACTTTCCATGGAGGAAGGTTCACCCTATAATCCCACAAGGGGTGTTGACTCCCCCAAGAGGGATAATCATCTAATGGATTCCCATTAGAGGAGGCCCCTATTACGAAGGGGTATGTAGAGGTATAATATCTATCTGTTTGTTTATATCACCTAAAATATAGTATGATACTCATGTCTTCCCTTGGCAAGTAAGATGCACACTTTTTTGTGTGAGGGGACAAAACCAAATTTCATGTTTAGCACCCATGGTCTTATAGTCTGTTAAAGCTATAGTTTCCCGAATGTAAAATGGACAATGGAAGTAAATGAATAGGATCCTAGGTAGGAGGACTTAAGGGATGTTACTTAGGATAGGTGGAAGTAATGAACCCATCTAGACACTACACAAGTAGCTCCTTAGAAACTCCTAGGAAGGAGACCTAATGTGTATGTTTATGGCTATGTCTTTATGCATGACATGGTAGTATTTGTCTATTGTCATGAAGATGTGCATGGTATGATTCTATGTGATATAGTCTTATTCTTATATGCACTATGTGAGTCTTAATGATTATATGATGAATATTGTTGATATGAACGGAGTTGTCCTTATGTTTTATATTGATTTATGAAGTGTTAGGATTTGCGGTGACATAAAGGGTTTACTAAGAATGTATGGGGTTATGGGGCTTCATATGTTCATTACAATATAGACAAATATTGGGGTCATGAACAAGGTCTAATAATTATGTTTGTGAAGTTAAGTCATTATATGTGTAAGTTGATGTAACTTACTGTGATGTTCCTAAGGTTTTGACTTAAACCTGTCTATCATGTGATATACCTATATTATGATATGTGATGGCTTGTGTAGGTTATATGTATGCTTTTCTTTGTAACCTTAAGGTGATGCATTGCACCAATTATCACTAGAGGGTTACTTGGGAGGTTAATGAATAAAAGAGAAGATAGTTCACTATTAAGGAAAATTAGCTCATAGTAATGTGACTTGAAAATGTCATAAATTCTATATGTAATATTATGTGATGATTGGCCTTTGAATAAGTTTATATTAAGTGTGTTAATTATATAAATGCTAGTGTCTAAAGGTTTTATGAATATTTACTCAAAAAGGTATGAAGTATGATTTCAAGAATATGTCCCTTTTAAATGCACGTTTTTACATGGTTGTCATACTTAGTGGATTTTTGGACTATTCCCATTCTTCTCTACTTTTTACACATATTTTAGGTTATGGATTATTAAAAATGAGGTGTTTGATTGAAGAGCTTGATAGATGATTCCCATGCTCAAGGAAAGGGGTCCTTAAGTTCCAAGGATTCCCTACTCATGCCTTACTGTAAAGTTTACTAAATGTTGTATAGTCATGCCTTATGTTATAAGGGTTGTGTCCATAATATATTCTAATGTTGTTGAGTCTATGATGGAAAAGATACTTAGAGTCTAAGTATGTAATATGATATTTTATATATACCTGAAGTTTAGTTTCTAGCATATGATGTGCTATGAAAAATTTTAAATTTTCCGCCAAATTTACTATGACAATGCGATTAATGATAAATATGGTCTTGTATAAGACCTCAGAGAGTTCATGTATGCCGTGTTACTTCTATGGGGATGCTCTTTGGATGGGACAAATGTGGTATCAGAGCATAATGTTTTAAAAAGTAGTTTTTGGTCCAAGAGGTCTCATAATGCCACTTCTATTAGAGTCTTGTATCATTGGTGGTGAGTCGCGACACATCAAATGGTGCGAGAGGATATAGGATTATAGATTTTCCCTTCTTTATCATTCTCATATCATGCCATAGAACTTAAATCTATAAGATCTCTTTCTCGTATGTTTTCTTGTCCGGTGGTCTTTTAGATGTTATTGCTTGGATAAGATTTTTTCTCTATGATTGAGGGAGAAACGGTGAGTTTAAATGCTTGTCTTTGTTTTCTGGTTGAATAAGATGTGTGAAGGTGAATTTTAGGATTTTATGATGATGTGATGCCAATTATGGATATATATGAAATTTATGTGAAATAGCATCTTCTACTGAGAAATGTATGTTATGATCTGGTCAAAACATGTTAGAAGATAGTAGGGTTGACATGTGTTTCTTTGGAATTGTGTGTAACTATATGGTTCTGCATGATGGTAGCCTGATGATATGGTTTGAAAATGAAATACTTAGTGACTACCTATGGAAGCATGCTTCCCTAAGAATATGTGCATAAAAGTGTTCAATGTTTCCGTTTATATATATGTTGTCCTTGTTAAGTTGCCTAGTATGGATTAGAGTCATTTTTATAGACTTCATCCAAGGTGTGATGATAGTATGTTTGTCTTGGTAAAGTTTTGTATCTCATATTGTCATGCTTTTCCCATCAATTGCATAAATGTTGCATTTTTGGAATTTTGAAGCATGTTAATTGTAATGCTAGTGAACTTACTGTAAGATTTTAGGAAAATCGACTAAATTGTCCTTTGATTAGAAGTTGTGGAAATGTGTATATAATCGATGCATATGAACATGATAATGAATGTAAAAATGAGATTTCTTTAATTTTAATAAAGAATGAGATTGTTATGGCATGCTGAGTTGTAGATTTGTTTCTTACTTCTTATTGTGTTGTGAGTCCCTTAATGTTGTGGAATTGATGTTTCCGTAGAATTGAGGGTAGTACTCATATCTATGTAGGGTGATGATTTGGGTTTTATTGATCAAGATGTTACCTTACTTTAATGTTGAATGAAAAGAAATAGTCCTTAAGGCTAAGTCTCCCCTATTGTTTCCCCCAATGATGTATGACCTTGGTATCAATTCTATTGTGTGAAAACTTTATGTTGTTAAATGGTATGAACTAACTCTATAGTTGGAGGATAATTTACCTAAAATAATATGGATTAGAATACCTCAGTGTTCCTATGTTAAATTACTCTAAATTCCTTCTAAAGTTGTAATAACTTTTAAGTGATGAAAATGAAGGTTGTGTAGTTAAGATCGTCTTAATATTGGGTTAAGTTGCTCTTAATTGGGTCTACCATAAGTGGGGGATAGTGATGGAGTAGTACAGTTGTAGATATTATTCTACCTTGTCCTTCTTTTCTTACATTAACTTGAATCTAATAAATTTTTAGTAAGCTTGTTCATGAATAGAGTTTTGCATAAAGTATGAATTTCATGACCTTTATATGTTTGTTATGTATTGATTGAAATTAGCTTAAAGATATTGTGAAGATTCCAGAGTGGATGAAAGAAGAAATTTGATAAAATCTATGTTTTCTCATGTTGAATTGCATCTTGATATCATAGTTGTGCATTTGACTTTATGAGAGAAGATAAGCAACATGGTAGTAATAACTTGTGAGGTGAAATGTTTAGGCTTATAATGGAAAGTTGAGTCACTTTAAAATGAAATGTGCAGAGTCTCTTAAAAACTATGTGACTTTTATAATTTGGAATGCATAATTGTAGGTCCACTCTTTAAAATTAAAAGCATGTTTAGCTAATTGCTAATGTGTGTGCCTATGATTTGTGTGATTTTTCTCAAATGATGCTTACTATGAAGGCTATTGCTATGTTCTAAATTGACATTTTGTGGATTTTCTTCCTATTTGTTGTGATGAGATTTGTAATACTTACTTTTGGATCTCATTAGGAAGGAAATATGAGCATGCCTTGGTTTAAATGTTCAGACTTTCACATTTTATAAGGGAATTGAAATTGTACTTTACTTAGGTGTGAACTCATGATACATGTAAGCGTGTTGGGGAGAAGGAAATTCCTCCATGGAAACCACTAAGAATGGTTTGGTTGAGTATGACCTTCACGACACTATGTCTAACTAATAAAGTTCTCTGTTGATTCAATTAACTCAAGTCTATATGCATCGAAGTGAGAGTGTCAAATTTCTTCTTGAGTGTTGCTGAAATCTGCCCAAGTATGACCAAAAGAATAGTTGCAACATAAGATCTTAATCTACATTTCTATGTTAGTTTAGTTGATGAAGGTTTGTATGGCATTGTGTGGTATGGTACACTTATGGTGGCGGTGTTTACTTTATTTTCATTATATATTTGTTGACCATGGCCTTGAAGGCAAATTGTTGATTATATGAAGGAGTGGTTATGATGATCACTTTATGTGTAACTTGTGCCTAGTCTTCTTCTCTAGTTGTGAAACTAAGTGATGTTACTATTGTTATGAGCATGAAAATGGCTATGTTAAGGTTATATATACGTGCTGCCTATGATGAGGTCCTTTAATCCTATATGTTATGTAATGCTATGATAGGTAGATAAAGACTAAAACTTACTGTAAGAATGGTGTAAGTCCTTAACAAATAAGTCTTATGCTATGCTAACCTTTTTATGATGTTGTGTAATGTATCATTCACTAGGATGACTTGATATATGTAGTAACAAAGGCAAGGGTATGGGATTTTGACTATGAATTGCATCTCTGGACCTTGATGGGATAGCTCCTTAGTTTGTCTTTTAAGAAATGCGTAGAATTGTATGAACATGTAATGAATATGACTTATATGCTATGATGTTAAGTATATGATTTGATGAAGTATGCATGTGCATGGTGTCTTTGGGCGTTATGTGGGCATTATGTGTTATGTGAAAGGTTTGCTCACATATATGTATACACACAAACACATGAACGATGATCTAGTTAATAGAGAAGACTTGAATGTTGTTCTCAAGTTTATCGTAAACTGGATAGTGCTAATTCATATGCTATGTCCATGTGAAAGGATCTTCTCACGTGATTTAGGTTGATGAACATTCATCTACGACCTATGAGATAAACATTTGAGGGGATTAATCCCCTAAGCCTATATTTTGTAATGTAATGTAATAACGACTTTTCAATAAATAGAATTTAGCTTAGCACTGAGTGAACTGGACAATGGGAGGTGATGACTTTCCATAGAGGAAGGTTCACCTATAATCCTACAAGGGGTGTTGACTCCCAAAGAGGAATACTCATCCAATGGATTCCCATGAGAGGACGCCACAATTACCAAGTGGTATATAGAGGGAGAATACCTATCTCTTACTTTCATAAACAATGTTTTCCACATAGTATCTGGGAAGTGATATCACCTAATATGCTATTATGATACTCATGTCTTACCTTAGGAAGTAACATGCCCTCTTTTTGGTGTGAGGGGATAACACAAAATTCCATGTTTAGCACCCATGGTCTTAGCGTTGGTTAAGGCTATAGTTTCTCTAAAGTAAAATGGAAAATGGAAGTAAATGAATAGGATCCTAACTAGGAGGACTTAAGGGATGTTACTTAGGATAGGGGGAATTAATGATCCCATCTACACATTGCACAAGTAGCTCCTTAAGAAGTCCTAGGAAGGTGACCTAATGTGTATTTTTATGAGTATGTCTTTATGCAAGGCATGGTAGTATTTGTCTATTATCATGAAGATGTGCATGGTATGAGTCTATGTAATATAGTCTTATTCTTATATGCACAATGTGAGTCTTAATGATTATATGATGAAGATTGTTGATATGAATGGAGTTGTCCTTATATGTTATGTTGATCTATGAGGTTATAAGGTTTTCGGCCTCATGAAGGATTTACTAAGAATATGTGGGGTTATGGGGATTTATATGTATATTTCACAAGTAGAAAAATATTGCGGTCATGAAAAAAGGTCAAACAATGATGTTTGTGAAGTGAAGTCGTTATATGTGTAACTTGATGTTTCTTATTGTGATGTTCCTAAGGTTTTGACTTAAAAGTTTCTCTAATGTGATATACTTATATGATGATATGTGATGACTTGTGTAGGTTGTTTTTATGCTTTTCTTTGTGACTTTATGGTTATGCATTGCACCAAGTATCACTAGAGGGCTACTAGGGAGGTTAATGAATAAAAGAGAAGATAGTTCACTGTTAAGGGAAATTATCTCACTGTAATTTGACTTGAAAATGTCATAAATTCTAGATGTAATCTTATGTTATGTTTAGACTTTGACTATGTTTATATGAAGTATATTAATGATATAAACGCTTTTTTCTAAAGGTTTTATGAACATTTACTCAAAAAGGCATGAAATATGATTTCAACAAAATTTCCTTTTTAAATGCATGTTTTTGCATGGTTGCCATACTTAGTGCATTCTTGTACTAATCCCATTCTTCTCTACTTTTTACAGAATATGTAGGTTATGGATGCTTAAAACTGAGGTCTATGATTGAGGAGCTTGATAGATCATTCCAAAGCCAAAGGAAAGGGGCCTTTAAGTTCATATGATTCCCTACTCATGTCTAACTGTAAAGTTTAATAAATGTTTTATAGTTATGTCTTATGTTATAAGGGACGTGTCCCAAATATATTCTAATGTTGTTGAGTGTAACATGTTAAAGAGACTTATAGTCTTAGTATGTAATATGATATTTTATATATATGAAGTTAAGTTTCCAGCATATGATGTGCTATAAAAAAGATGTAAATTTTCCACTAAATTTACTATGACAATGCGATGGATGATAACTATGGGCTTGTATAAGACCTTCGAGAGGTCAAGTACGCCATGTTACTTCTAGGGGTGCTCCCCGAATTTTACACTACACACATATGGATAAAATCAAAGTCTAACATGATCACCTAACAACATCAAACTTTCACATTACTAGTATGTATGTAGATATGATCGTACTTCACACAATAAACTACACAAAACATCATGAGACTTCATGTAGTGCCGACAAGGTCTTGATCATCGTTATACTTAATTTAACACCGAAATGGCCACATCATTTACATAGCACCGCCACCATTAGTGGACCATACCACTCATCATAGTAATACAAAAGCTATACATAATACTACAAGAGATAGGGCAGCATACCACCTATTCAATCTCACCACTTCAATTTAAAGCTAAATCATCCAATTCAATACCATAAGACCCTTAGTCATGTTCATGAACATCAATTCCAAACAATTATAACAATACTCTATGAATCTAAGTCTATTGAATATAGATTTATCAATCTAAGAAAATTAGACATCAATTGAATATACTTCTTACATTATTCTATAGTCCATAAAAAACTACAAGAGAATACGTAAACATTAAGTTATTATCAATTAAATAAGCTTAATATACAATGGATCTAATAATAAAGAATACTCATGTGATCAATTTGAGACAGCCTATAAACCATGCAATCATAATCTATACAAAAATCAAGAGCCTATAACAATCTACACATGAATTCATTAATATCAAAGCGTGATTTCAGAACCCATGTTTTAGTAAAATTGAGAGATTTGAAAATGTCAAGGGTTCATGGAGAATTTCATTGGATAATATCATTTATACATCAATAATATCATATCATAAGGTTTGAAAATGTTTCATGAAAATACCCATGACTTAGAGTAGAAATTGGAGTTTTTCATCTTTTTGAAAATTTTCAAAATTACCTTTGATATTGAATCCAAGGTTATAGAAAGCCTTAGATGAAGAAATCCCATACCTTATTAGAATAACCCAATGATAATTTAAGATGAAACTTCACTGAAGATCCATCTTCAAGCAACATCTTCACCTTGAACTCTCATGGATATTTCTGAAGAAACTTTGGCAGGGAATGGGTTTTGATCTAGGTTCTAGGGTTTAAATGAGAGTTTGATGACTTATATACTCTTAAATTACCAATAAATACGTAAAATAACCGTCCTCCAATTTTATAAGACTTGGGGTAAATTTCCCAAAAACCTCCATGTCCTAACAGAGAGCTTACAGAATTGCAGCACTATCGACACCATAGTATCGACAGTCCATTAATGACACCACACCCAGTAGATGGGGTTCGTTGGTTTGTTATTCATCTCTTCAAAAGGTTGTCGTCTTGTCAAATGGACGTCATTTGGCCCAGTCGATTGCCACTGCCTAGTGGTGTTGAGCTCCAAGTTGGGGTCCTCCTTCTAGGGCCCATTGTTGGCCTTAGGTGGAGTCGTAAACGAATGTTAAACATTTAAACACACACATGTAGGTATTAGGAACATCTCCAATAAAGTACAACATCAAACGAGCCACACAATATGCTAAAACATATCCAATATCATACGAACGTAACATGATTGACAACCATATAAGGACCTCATAAACTTATTACTCACATAAGAACATAAAAACACATATGGCACATAGGGGAATAGTCATCGAATGTCTTGGTCGTCCCTTGATGTTTGACTTAAAACTTAACCAAATAATTTAGACTGCCTCAAACATATTTTAGACCATCTTAGGACTTCAAGAATTTATGTCACACACGTTAGGCCCTAGTTTCACCTAAGTCATTTTTGGAGGTCTTATAAATGTCTATTACATCAATATAGGAAACATAAAGTGTCCAATAGGTCATATGTCCTCGAATCATTGAGGTCCTACCACAATATCTTTTAGATAATAAGTTCAATATTTCATCATGTTTGGAGAAGTAACAACCTAGCCGGAACCTATACTGATAATATATATGGAGAAAAGGGGTTAGTAGGAAGAATGCACTAAGTATGATGAAATGCATAAAAACATTTAACACATGAGAAAAGGACATTTACATATCATGTCTCCATACATGAGGTTTGGAAATCCATTTCCATCATCAACACATCATACAAGCCAAAACTACTATATTGTCTTAACTTCAACAAAACATGACCTTAGAACTTCATAGGGGTCCACTTGTGTAATGTAGAGTTATCATCCCATACTACCAACCTTACAAAGCATTCCCCTAGATAATCACTTTTGCAACGCATGTTACCTTTAAAATTATTTAATAGACATGTTATCATAATCATTTCATCATGATAAATAACTATCTACAATAACCCTTTAAGCCTACTAGTGCAATGTACAAGTGAAGTCTCATACCACGACTTCTTTATACTAAACTCATTAGGAGATTATATACTAGTTCTTACTTCTTCATTACTTCATTACTTTAGGGAAGAGCAACTAAAACTGACATAGACTATGAGATCTTTCCATGTAATCCAATGTCATAAAGCCCCACATCGAAAAAGGATTTTCCACATGCCAAGGTAGAACCTTGAAACTACCTATTTTATTGATCCACTAGATATATCCTACGGGGGTATGTAGTTAAAGGATAGGGAGATTGCTTCTAAGAATTCGGCCTATTTAACTTGTGGTACAGTTCCAATCTCATGAGTATCTCTAGTATGTTATGGCCTATTACTCTTGCGGGAGGTTATAATCTTCACTGACCATATCATTCCGGTGTTTAGTATATTTCTCAACTTACTATCATTGTTCTTTTCATTGTATCTACATGTGTAATGCCCTAAAATGAACTACGGTGAACTAGAGANATCTTCACTGACCATATCATTCCGGTGTTTAGTATATTTCTCAACTTACTATCATTGTTCTTTTGATTGTATCTACATGTGTAATGCCCTAAAATGAACTACGGTGAACTAGAGTTTTGTGATTGTTTCTTGAGTTTATTTTAAGTTACAATGAGTTCAATTAGTGTTCTTAGGCAGCGTGTGGAGTTTGGTTAGGTTTGGAGATAAAACGTCCAAGAATGTCCATGATGTTTGGAATGTGTGCCTTAGAAAGTACTCTTGTGTCTTGATGTTTTTGAGTGAGTTTCACGTGTTTGTTTTTCTTGAATTTGGTGTGATATGTTCCTAAGACAAAGATGACTTTTTTAGGGATTTAGCATTCGGGTAAAATTCCATCTAGGACCCACTAGGGGCCATAGAAGAGGACTCCAACTGTAAGACAAAAACTGCCGAAAACAATGTCCATCGTTGAGCCAGTCGATGGCCAGTAGACCAGGTGATGGTTCATTGACCTATTATGTGTCTTGTACATGAAGTATTTCATGGTTTTGGAGTTGAAGACCCAAACAATGAGCCCTCATCAATGGGACGTCGACGCATCGATGGTCCGTCGTTCTGAGGCGTCGATGGGGACCTGTGAAAGTTGTCTCTCCTACTGCCAGCTTTGGGTGTTTTGTGTGTATTCAACACATGTTTATAGGACCCTATGATGATATTTTTAGGGTTTTTAAGTTATATACGATTAGTTTTAAGTCCTAGACCTACACAAGACCTATACCTTCAAATATTCAATCTCCCTCATTAAAGAACACTCTTTCAAAGGCACCATTAAACCTAAGAATCAAGGAGGGAAACAATGGATTGTTTGTCCGTGTATATTCACCAAATATTAGTGGGTTGTATTGAATTTGAGTTATGGAATCCATCGTTGAACCCTTTTCCATTCAAGGAGTAATTTCCAGAAGATTTTAAAAAGGGTTTTCAAACTCTACTTTCTTGTATCTTTGATTTTAAGCATGGGTCTTCTTGTAAAAGTGTTTTAGTGATTAAAATGTGTTTATTCTATTATGATTGTATGATTTTAATTTCAAAACACTAATGAACTCATGTTTATGCATATTTCAAAATTTTAGCTTAAGAAATGGGTTAAATGAGCATGTTTATGACGGGTATGAACTTTTGTTTTCTAGTGTGGTTATTATGATTCAGATACTTTTATAAGGCCCTTATTATGATGAAATACTGAGAAAATTTTTATAGGTGGTGACGACTTGGTTATATGGTGAGTTGTTGATATTGTATGATTCTTCATATAAATTGTTATTGAGTGGTATGGTCCACCTTCTTACTGGCAGTGTTTACTTGATGAACTTTAAATTATTTAGTATGCATTGTGATGTGGATTTGAAGTCTTAATATGTGAAATTAGGTTACATTGAATATGGGTGTTGTATTGTGTTTTGTGAAGCTTGAATTACATGATTGGCTTAGATTATGACTAAATGAAGTATATTACTATGTGAATTGATTAATGTAGGTTTAATGGATATATAGAAGTTAATGTAAATGAAAATATTATTATATGCAATATGCTCTCACAAGTACACACACACATTAAATGAATGTATGAAGCTAAGTTGAGTAAATAGAGGAGTTTTGAGGTGGACACTCTTCGTGAATTGAGTTTAAGTGTTTGAAGCAACCTCACTACATCCGAAGATCTTTCTATAATAGTGGGAGGATGAATTCCCTTCGTGTTTTTTTTGGTNACACTCTTCGTGAATTGAGTTTAAGTGTTTGAAGCAACCTCACTACATCCGAAGATCTTTCTATGATAGTGGGAGGATGAATTCCCTTCGTGTTTTTTTTGGTGTTCACTAGTTATCCTTAACCTATAGTGTATAATGTTTAAAATTTTGGGGTTTATGTCTAGCAGCGACAGGATATAAAGAAGAGGCGGTTACACGTTGTGAGTTGAGATGTTGTATTCCAATGTACCTCTTGATATGAATACTCCTCGTTAGAAGAGAATGAGTCACTTATAGAAATCTCCTAATCCCTTAACTATGCGTCCGCATAGGTTTAGCTATTGGGAAAGCCATGTAAAAGCTAAGAGAATGACCTTACTCTAGAAAAGTGAGGATCTCTCATTCGATAGGGGTGAATATTGTGATTCAATGTCTAACTCTCATGATCTATGACGTTTAAGCTATCTCACACAAAAGTAATTAAAGTACTTAGTCACCTAAAAGAGTGTGCTACTTAAGGTAGGTAGTGGAATGGTACTCAATTTATCGATTTCAGTTGGTAGGCATTCAAAAAAGAGTGTCTTTGTGAGTCGTATGTGAATTGAATGGACTAAGTCTTATAAAAGAACGTACTACTTTGGGTAGGTGGTGGTATGGGACTCTATCTATCCATTGCACTATGTAGGACCTTCTGAAAGGGAAGTCTTGGTGCCAAACCTTCTAAATGAGTGTACTACTTAGGGTAGGTAGTGGTATGAGACGCTATCTAATCATTGAACTAAGTAGGAATTCTGAAAGGGATGTCTTTGGTGTGTTGTTGAGTGTTCTTTTAAAGTCTTGTCATTAAGTGGGGGCCTATTCACCCGAGGGGAGTAAGCCGAAAACGGTAGTCTTGAGGATCACTTTGTTTTGCATCGAAGGAGGCATATGCGCACTTCCTTCATGTCTTACCTTGGGGAGTCTTAGGATAACCATGGTAGGGAAAAACCTAAGGAAATCAGTTCATTTCCTCATGTGCAATACCTTGGAAGTTCATCATTTTTGGAGTAAAAATGGGTTCACTGTTATGTTCTAAATAGTTCATTGTAAAATTGGAAAGTTAGTGTAAAAATGCTTTCTTTTGCAAAATAATGGAAATTCTTCTCTAAGTGTTAAATGATGTTTCTTATATTGTTTTAATTCTATATTTAATAATGTTTACATAATTGGTATGAAAATGAGTTTTTACTAAAATGTCTCTTTTTGCATGATTTTGCATATGTCATACTTAGTACATTGATTTGCACTAAACCCGTACTTTTCTACACTCTATAATTATAGGTTTTTGGGAGCAAGGTTGAAGGCTAGAAGTAAAATCTTGGGAAATTTTCTCTCAAGACAAAGTATGTCCTCATATATTCAAGGGAATTGTCCTTTTCTTAGTTTTCTTTACTATCAAGACTTATTATGTATTTCTCTTTTAATGTGAAGGGTCATGTCCCTAAGATATTATGTCGTGTCTTATGTTTGTCTTGTGCAGATGACATTCTCTAAATATTTATAAAAGACTAGTTTATTATTAAATGTCTTGAAAAGTTTTAATTCCGCATTACTTTTCATGTTTTATGTAATGAGAGATAGTTAAAGGGTTTTTACAAGACCCAAGGGGTCAAGTACGCGTTGCCACGAACCGAGGGTTCTTTTTAATTTCTAGGGGTACTTTCTGGTCGTGACAGACTTGGTATCAAATCCTAACGTTATGGGAAATAGTTTAGGTTTTAAAAGTCTCTAAAGTAACATCTAGTAGTCTTGGTCATTGGTATGAGTCGTAACACATCCATGTACAAAAGGCTATAGGATGATAGAAGTTTTTCTTTTTTCTCTATTCTAATGTCTTGCAATAGTTGAATCATATATAATGTCTTCTCTAAACCTCTTCTATTTGTACTTATACAACATGAATACGAGGATCTCAAACGCTAGTAGGGAGGAGGGAGGTGTACGTAATGAGGGGATATCTCGTTGTGTTGTCAAAGTTCATATTGTTGGCCTAGAGGAAGATAATGAAGAGGTTCCCCTTCAAGAACCTCATGTCCCTCAAGAATTTCAAGACCCTCTAGTGCCCTAAGTGCCTCCTATGCCTCAAGCTCCTTTTGTTTAAGGAGATATAACTAATGCGGAGTTGAGTTTTGCTCTAATGAACATGACCTAATAAATGATGGCTCAAGATGATGTCATCAACATTAACTATGTTGACCAAGATGAGTTGGACCCCAACCTAATGCTAGTACTCACGCCTCTAGAATTTGTGATTTCATGAGGATGAACCCACCCACTTTTCATGGCACTAAGCGGGATGAAGATCTAGAAGGTTTCATAGAAGAGTTTTTCAAAGTGGTAGATGCTGTGAGTGTGACCCCTAGGGAGAAAGTGGAGTTAGCTGCTTAACAACTCAAAGATGTGGCTCAAGTTTGGTTTGAGAAATCGAGGGTTGAGAAACCTTATAGAGAGGTCATGTTTATTGGGACGAATTTAATGACGTTTTCCTAGATAGGTTTTTTCCCCTAGAGTAAAGGGAGAAGAAGATGGTTGAATTCATGAACCTTCGTCAAAGGGGAATAAGTGTTAAAGGGAACACTCTCAAATTCATCAAACTCTATATGTATACCCCAACCATGGTAGCTAACCCTAGGTCTAGGGTGAACAAATTTGCGATGGGAGTGTCTAAGTTGGTGGAGAAAAATTATCGTACGACAATGATTTTTAATTAAATGGATATTTCTAGGCTCATGGCCTACACATAACAAATTGAGAAATCAAAAATTATGGAGATAAAGAAAGAGGGTAAGAGTTCTAGGTCGAACTATTCTAGTCACCAAAAACCTAAGAAGACGTTCTATATCCAATATTCTTCTATGGGAAACAAGGATAAGGCTACAAGTCAAAATTCCCAAGGTGGTGGCCATACTTTTTAGAGGACTAAGTGCCCTACTTGTAGGAAGCAACATTTTTGTAGGTCTCTTGCCGGAACAAATGTTTGTTTTGCATGTGGTAATAAGATCCAGAATATCACGGACTGCCCTAACCACAAATAAATAGGTAAAAAGGTCCATAAAGCTTCCCTAGAACCTAATGCTCTAAAGAAGAACTCTCCCTAAAGGATGAGAGCCAGGAAGGATAGCTAATCCAGTGTTTATAGTCCCGGTATGTGCTAAACCTTTGTGAATGTTGTTTTTCTGTTATGATATTAGTTTATTTGGTTTTATAGTTCATATGATCATGTCATCTTGAAATATTTCTTNATTGATTGACATACCCTTAGTATGGATTAATTTTATTCTGTTGGTCATGCTTAATTTGACATTGAATTATATTTGGCACATAAGATTGGTGCAAAATTTAGTATTGGCCTAGAAAATTTGGAAATGACTTCATAGACAATTTATTGGCACAAGCCAAACATTCATTAACATAATTTAGACGAAGCAAAAGAAATAAGAAAACAATATTATACAAAATTACCAGAACCATTTAGTACAAACGTAATAAAAGATTGGAATAATGAAGGAATGGTAGATACTTTAGGATCTAGAATAAAATTTTTAAATCAATGGTTTATACAATTATGTGAAAACCAAAAAGAAAAACTAAAAATGGAAAAAGTATTAAATAAAAATTTATCATGTTGTAAAAATAAAATGGCACCACAATTTGGATGCACAACTAAAAAACAAAAATCCAAAAGATATAAAAATTATAGAAAAAATAAAACTAAATATAAATATAAAC
>NC_028641.1:17967002-18023549 GCF_001406875.1 Solanum pennellii | reverse complement strand
CCGCATTGGACTAAAGCTTAATGTATCCACCTATGTAGTTATGTACGAATAGTTTCACCTTAGGCAAGTTTAACACTTTTTTTTCTGTGTGCGGGTTAAAAAATATCCATGTAGCTCACATGGTCTCATATCACTTATGACACTTATTTCCCTAATACAAATGAAAATGAAAAAGTTAAGTATATGTACTGTTATTATGGTTGTCTTAAAGGCTACTAAATAGTGTGAGGGAGGGTATGACACTTCTCTTACACATTTCACATGTTAGATCCTAAGGTATGTTCCTAGTAGCGTTCTCTTATGATTATAAGTATAATTATGATTATGTGGCTAAGCTATGAGTAGTATTGATGTATGAAGCATGTTATTAAAATATGAGAATATGTTGCAAGTATGAAATGTGTTGCATAATTGTATACTTAGCTCTGGATAGGGTTATGGGGCTTTATTCTTGGCATTGAACAGGTGTTGCATGAGCTTCTTATAAGTTTTTTTGACTTATGGTATTTCATATATGTGTATATTGAGTTGTTGGATATTATGCACGATTTTTACTAAATGGTGCCTTTTCTTATGCATTTATGTTTTTTATGCATATGACCATACTTACTACATGTGATTTGTACTAACCCATATTTCTTTCCTTTTTACCGCACATTGAAGGTTCGGGCCATTGAAGTATCTTGAGTCTAATGCAAAATATCTTGGAATCGACCTTCCATGTTTTGGTAGGTCCTCTAGTTCGAGGATTCTACTATATATTCTACCTTAGTCGTAATAGTTTTGTTTAAGATATTCATTTAACTCTTATTGTTGAAGTTATTGATTTAAGCCTTATTTGGTAACTATTAATTTTTGTAAGGACTATACCTGGATGTTTTGCTTCATTTAGATGGTTTAATGTGAGACAAAGCATTAGACTAAATTGTTATGTATTTTTATGTTTCTTAATCGAGAAGCCTAAGTAAGCTTCCTACGTGAGAGAAACCTCACTACATATATACAAAGTTTAAAAATTTCTCGCACTTAGACCTATTATATGTGATGACGAATGTGAAGGGCTTGTCTAATTCTTCTTCGAGGACGAAGATGCCGGTTATGCCTCCGTGGTACTTTAGGTCGTAAGTAAATTGGTATCAAAGCATGAGTTTGAGTACTATTAGGGTTGATAGTGAAGTGCGTCACACTTATGATTGACAGACTCCGTGATGCTTAGGAACATTCACTCTTTCGTTATTCCTTAGTCGCGCATAAAAGTCTTAACTTTATTCAGTTCTTTTCTTCTAACATGTTTTTTGTGCTTATAGGAAATGAATACAAGAACGAACAACGCTCGAAGGACCGAAGATGAGAATTTGAATGAGGTTCTTCCCCCTCAAGCTCCTCAAGTTACAATTAAAGAAGGGGCTATGTCTAATGTTGAGAAAAGGTAATCCATTCATAGCTTGACTCATGTATTGGCTACCCAAGTTACTAGTGGTGCAATGGTGCAAGTGAACCCCAATGCAAATACCGCCGCTTCAAGGATTAGGGATTTACGAAGAATCAATCCCCAAATTTCTATGGTTCTAAGTTGGAGGAAACCCTACAAGGGTTCATTCATGAAGTATTAAAAGTTCTTTTTTCTGTTGGTGTTTCTTCTCAAGAAAAGGTATAACTAGCTTCTACAAACTCAAACATGTGGCTCAAGTTTGTTATGAGCAATGGAAGGATAAGAGTCCATTTATAGAAGGTTGGATACTTGGAAAGCTTCCAAGATGACTTCCCTTGATATGTTATTTCCCTTGGAAATAAGGGAGAAAAAAATACAAGAATTCATCAACCTTGGTCAAGGGGTATGAGCATGAAGGAGTATAGTCTCTAGTTCAACATGCTCCTAGTATAGTTGTGGATTCAAGGGCTAAGATGGAAAAAAATTTCATGGGAATATGAAATCTTGTTTTTAATGAGTGTACATCGGCTATGTTGATTCCTAGCATGGACATCTCTACTTTCACGATTCATGCCAAACAAATTGAAGGGCAAAATCCTAAGCAAGTTTGTAGAGAGTTCAAGAAGGTGTGAATTGAAGAGGGGAATTCTTCCAAGAGTAGATTTGAGGTTCTATACAAACCAAGGTTCAACAATAGGTTTTCAAATCAATGCACTCCTAATACTCCAAGGTTCAACAAGAGTAAGGTGCCTACTCTGAAGCCCTAAAGGGGAAAAGGTATTAGATCTTATGTAGTTAAGCATCTTTGTGAAAAATATGATAGGAGTCATGAGGGTAAGTTCCTAGTTTGTAGGGGAAATTGCTATGATTGTGGAAAGAGTGGTCCATTAAACATAGATTGCCCCATAGTGAAGGATCAATGAAGCGAAAATCCTCAAGCACAAGCAATTACCCTAAACCCGAATGCTCCTAAAAATAATTTATTTTATGCTCTCCAATCCCGAGGTGATCATGAGATCTCACCGGATGTGGTTACCAGTATGTTACAATTATTTTCGTTTTATGTATACGTGTTTATTGATCCATGAGAAACATCGTCATTTTGTTATCCCCCTTGTAGCCACAAAATTTTAAATATTACCCGATATATTAGATGAACATTTTTCTTTTTCTACCTCGGTGGGTGATTCTGTGGTGGCTAAAAGAGTCTACAAAGGTTGTCATATTTCCTTGCCCAATTGAATTGCATTAGATGACCTTGTAGAACTTGATATGCTAGATTTTGATGTCATATTGGTAATGGATTGGTTGCATGCTAACTTAGCCTCTACTAATTGTAGGACAAGGGTAGTCAAATTTTAATTTCCAAATGAACCCATTTTTGAGTGGAAGGGAGGAAATTCAAACCCTAGGGGTAAGATCATTTTGTGTCTACAATCTTGCAAGTGGATTTTCAAAGGGTTGTATATGTATAACATAGTTAGAGTTAGTGATCTTTAATCCGGAATACCTTTCTAAGAGTCGGTCCCGTAATGAAGGAATTTTCAAATGTATTTCCCAATTACCTACCCGTAATTCCACATGAGCGGGAAATTGACTTCTTTATAGATCTATGACCGGATACACAACCTATTTAAATCCCTGTTTATCGGATGGCCTCGGTCGAGATGAAGGATCTAAAGGCTCAAATCAAAGATTTATTAGATAACTTCTTTATTAACTTAGCATATCTCCATGGGGTGCTCCGGTATTGTTTGTAAACAAGAAGGACGGATCATTGAGAATATTCATATACTATCGTCAATTAAACAAAGTCACCACAATGAATAAGTACCCGCTTATTAGGATTGATGACCTATTCAATCAACTCCAAGGAGATAGTTACTTTTCATAGATTTAATTGAAATCGAGTTATCACAAACTTAGGGTAAGGGAGGTAGATAATCCAAAAAATAGAATTTTGAACAATATATGGTTACTTTGAATTCCTAGTTATGTTATTTGGTATAACTAATGCGCCGGCGGCTTTCATGGACCTTATGAATGGACTTTTTAAAAATTATCTTTATTTGTTTGTGATTGTATTTATTGATGATATTTTTATATACTCGAGGAGTTAGGATTATCATAATTAAGGATAGTTTTGCATATTCTAAAGGACAACAAAGTTTTCGCTAAATTTAGTAGATGTGAGTTTTGGTTGAGGTCGGTTGCGTTTATTATTCACATTGTCTCTACTGAAGGGTTAGAGGTTGACCAGTGGAAGACGGAAGTGGTCAAGAATTTGTCAAGACCTTTGAATCCTACCTACATCCAAAGTTTTATAGAGTTGGTCAGTTACTATAGGAGGTTTTTGAGGGATTTTCGTCCATCTCATCACCATTACATGATTTTACCCAAAAAAATCAATTTTGGAATGGTCGGAACACTGTAAAGGGAGTTTCCAATTATCTAAGGATAGACTCACCTCCGCCGCAATATTTACTTTACCCGAGGGTACCGATGGGTTTGTGTTNCTATTTTGGAATGGTCGGAACACTGTAAAGGGAGTTTCCAATTATTTAAGGATAGACTCACCTCCGCCGCAATATTTACTTTACCCGAGGGTACCGATGGGTTTGTGTTTTATTATGATGCCTCTCGAGTGGGTCTAGGGTGTGTTATTATGAAACATGGGAAAGTAAATAGTGTATTCCTGTAGGCAACTCAAGCCTCATGAGATGAATTATCAAACTCATAACCTTTAAGTTGCGGCCTTGGTATTTGCATGGAAAATTTTGAGACATTATATCTATGGGTTACCTGTTGATGTATTCGTGGATTCAAAGATTTTACAATATGTGTTTACCCAAATACATTTGAACCTACATTAAAGAAGGTGGTTAGAAATTTTAAAAGACTATGACATGAGTGCCCTTTATCATCCCAGAAAAGCTAATGTGGCAGCAGATGCCTTGATAAGAGTGTCTATGGGTAGTGTCACTCACATGGTTGATGATAACAAAGAGTTAGTAAAAGAGGTTCATAAATTAGCTCGTTTGAGTGTCCCACTATAAGACTCTACAGAGGATGGTTTTATGGTTCGCCAGAACTCTGAGTTATCTTTAGTGGGTGATGTGAACTCCAAGGAACATCTTTATTCTCTATTGATGGAGATGAAGGAAACACTCTTTCGTAAATCTAATGAGTCGTTCTCTCAAGGAAAATATGGGGTTGTTAGGCACCAAGGAAAATTGTGTGCACCGGATATTGGATGGTTTGAAGGAATTGATGATGGAACAGGCTCATGGCTCCCAATATTCCATTCTCCCAGGTTCAACAAATATGTACCGCGACTTATTCCTAACAAAGGCTCAGGTTAGTAGTTCTTAATATGATTATTATGAATAATATTTGTCTTATCATGTTTTTATAATGCATGCATATTGATGTAGAAATTCATGCTTAAGTTGCGTTCTGTTTTTTTTCCATCAAATGTGTTTCTTATTATTGGCTATCACTTAAGTATGTTGTGCGCTATAAGTATTCAGGGAAGTTCTATTAATCATAATTGGTGTAGTTTTGATATGAAATTTGCATGACAACTCTTGATTTGCATATGGAGATCACATTGAAATGGAGAAGGTAGTTCCTCCTTATATGATATGAAAAGTTGAGCTTCTATATGTGATAGATTGTGGATTAAGTTCCTATGTGTTAATTCTATAATTATATGTTTAAAGTAGTGGAGATTTCTCCAATAAGTTGTGACTCATTTGAGATATATTGTTGTTGGTTGGGATGCTAGTCTTGAGTCTCTTCTTCCTATAAAGGTCAAAAGGTGTCATTCGTGGACGAATGTTCCTACAGTGTATTGACACACCCCAGAAATTCTATGACCTATACTAAAGCTTCAAAAAAGACTAATGATAATTTTAGACCTAAGTAAGTGTAATTGAAGATTAAGAAAATGACTAATGATGATTTTAGACTTAAAAAGATTTAATAGACTTGTCTGAGAAGTGTTACACCAAAAACTCTACGAAACAACCATGACTCCCGGTAACTAGAGAAATTGAACTAGTGAACGTCCTTATGTCCTTGGAAGGTTTGGGAGTATTTCATCAAATCTAAAAGTTAATGAAAGGCCTTAAATAGGTAAAATAATATATATAGGGTTAAAACCTCCAGGTCCCACCTCCCAAGGATAGCTGGAGGGGTCCACGAAGGGACCCCACTTTTAACCATGCAAGCTGCCAAGAGGCAGCATCTTTTCTTTTTGGAGGGAGCCAGTTTGCGTCGCACACTTGGAACACCCAAGGAAAAAAATCTTGGTCTGCGACGGGAAACATCTCAGACCTTTATGGTTCAAAAATTATTTTTTAAAATTTTGCAGGAGCAGCTCCGCAACGCTAACTTGTTTCCTGATGATAAATCTAAAATTTGAATTCGAGTTTGACTTCATTAAATGGTAAATTAAAATGAGGGGTCTTTTGGGTATTTTAGGGGAGGGTTATATATTGATTTTCATTCTCTTTGCCCTCACAATCACTCACTCAAATCAAAACCCCAAAAGAAATCCAAAAGAGCTCTCCCATCCCTATACATTCTCTCTACTAATCCTAAATTGAAAAAACTTTGAAGGTTATTTTAAAAAAACCAAAGTATTCATGTTTCTACTCAGTTTCTTGGAGATTCATATTTAAGTTATGGTTTCTTTCGCTTGTGGTATTCTTTTCCCCAAGATTTCCCACCAATAAGATGATTTCTAAATATCCCAAAATTAGGGGTTTCCCCCTCCCATGCGTCTTCTATGGGAAACGAAATTATGAATCAATTGTGATGAATTATGATGACTTAATGTTGTATAAGTGTATAATGATTGTTTGTAGATGATTTCCTATGAATCATGTACTTCCCCCATTTTCATAAAAACCTTGAGTTGATATAATTAATTGTGAAGATCATGAACATGTAGGTTTAATACATTGTTGTTAAATATGTGATAGCTTCTTGAGTATACCTTTTTTATGTAGTTGGTTATGTATTCTTGGTAATGGAAGTATGAAGGTTCGTGGAAGGGCCAAAGAAGGTTTGTTGATCGGTTCTTCTTGGATTCAATTGTGAATTATGAGTAATTCTTCTATGTCCATTGTGTGGTTGTGATGTGATGCTAGGAATTCCAAATCCTTAACCATAACACAATGAATTCGAGATGTACTATGTATACATGTTATGCAGCGAATATTATATGATTGAATGTAGTTTGTCATGGTTATAATAAATTTTTCAGTGAAAGGTTTACTCACTTGTGATTTGGTGTCTAAAGTGAAATGATTGTTCTCACTTATGATAACGTATGAGTTANACTCTTCTATGTCCATTGTGTGGTTGTGATGTGATGCTAGGTATTCCAAATCCTTAACCATAACACAATGAATTCGAGATGTACTATGTATACATGTTATGCAGCGAATATTATATGATTGAATGTAGTTTCTCATGGTTATAATAAATTTTTCAGTGAAAGGTTTTCTCACTTGTGATTTGGTGTCTAAAGTGAAATGATTGTTCTCACTTATGATAACGTATGAGTTAATATAATAAGATTTTTACATAGGTTTCTAGAGGAGGCTAATGTGAACTTGTATAAAGAAATAATATGATTACAAAAGTGATTAATTCATTAACACCCAAATGGAATGTAAATGAGATGGAGGTCTCACGTTAGTAAGTTCGGCCTCCCACATGGGTTTCCTCACGTTAGTAAGAATGGATTCCCAAGATATATGTTTTCTCATGAGACGGAAACATTTACGTTCAGCAAGACAAGGTCTATAGAAACAATCTACTAGACCCTTAACTATGTGACAACATAATACTCTAGCTTAGTGGATAAACCTAGATAGCTATGTACGAGTGGTTGCACGTTAGGCAAGTATTATCCCTCTCTATTTGGTGTAGGGGTACAAAACCAGATTCCATGTAGCTCACATGGTCTCATGTCGGTTATTGAATTTATTTCCCTAAGGTAAACGTAAATGATCAAGTCAAGTATGTGAATCTTATTAGGGTTGTGTTAATGGCTACTAAATTGTGTGAGGGAGGGTATGGGACTTCTTTTACACAATGCACATGTCGGATCCTAAGGTATGTTCCTAGTAGTGTTTTCTTATTATTATGATTATGAATATGATTATGTTGATAAGCTATGAGTAGTATTGATGTATGAAGCATGTTATTAAAATATGAGAATATGAATCAAGTATGAAATGGCTTGCTCAATGAGATACTTAGCTTTGGATAGGGTTATGGGTTTTATTCATTGCATTGCACATGTGTTTCATGAATTTCTTATACGTTTTGTTGACTTATGATATTCAATATACGTGTACATTGAGTTGTTTGATATGATGCATGGTTTTGACTAAACGATTTGTTTTATAATGCATTAATGGTTTTTATGCATACAAACCATACTTAGTACATATGATTTGCACAAACCCATATTCTTCCCTTTTTCCCACACATTGTAGGTTCGGGCAATTGAAGTATCTTGAGGCTTAAGGAAAAAATCTTGGACGACACTCTCTAATTTTTTTTATGTCCTCTAGTTCGAGGATGCTACTACATATTCTACTTTAGTTGTAATTTTTTTGTCTAAAGACATTCTTTTCTCTCATATTGTTGATGTTTTTGATGTAAGACCTATTGGCAACTATAAATTTGTGTGAGGGCTATGCCCGGATGTTTTACTTCATATAGATGGTTTAGTGTGAGACAAAGTATTATACTAAATTTTGTTGTATTGTTATGTTTCTTAAGCGAGAAGCCTAAGTAATCTTCCTACGTGAGAGAAACCTCATTACATATATACATAAAATTTTAATTTTTCCGTACTTTGACCTATGATATGTGATGATGTATGCTAAGGGCTTGTCTAAGTCCTATTCGAGGAAGAAGACACTGATTACGCCTAGGGGGTACTTTGGGTCGTAACATACCACGAAATACATATTAATGTCATCGCACTTCCAAGTGGGAACATGTATTTCTTGACGTAAACTATATGGCTTTTGGTGCCCGATCTTCACTTATTAACAATTTGGACATTTTGAAACAAATTCCGCTATGTCCCCCTTTAAGCTTCCCCATCAAAAAACTTCTCTAAGGTCATGATACATCTTTGTAGAACCCGGATTAATTGTATAATGGGAACCATGAGCTTTCATAAGAATGTTGTTTCTCAAGTCATCAACATTAGGCACACACAAACATCCTTGATCCTAAAGACATTATCCCCCCTAAGGAGAATGACTACTTAAGCATACCAATAACCGACTCCTTCAACTCCATCAATGGTTGATAAAGGTTTTTCTTAGACTTTGTCTCAACTACCAAAGATGATTCGGAGTTATGATAGAACATAAAATAACCATTTTGTGAATCTTCCAATGTAAAACCCAAACGAGCCAACCTATGAACATCTTTTACTACGTCTTTCTTTGCTTTTTCTACACGAGACACACTTCTCATGGTCATACGAATTAGAGACTCTGCAGCAACATTGGCCTTGTCGAGGTTGTAGAGAACACTAATGTCGTAGTGTTTCAACAATTCAAACCACCTTCTTTGTTGGAGATTCAACTCTTTTAGAGTAAAGACATATTGAAGACTCTTGTGGACAACATATAAATAATGACTCCATATTTTTAAGGAAAATACCATGGCCTCTAACTCAAGATCATTGTTGGATAATTTTTCTCATGCACCCTAAGTATTCTAGAATCATAAGCTACAACTTTCCCATGTTCTATAAGGACACAACCTAATACAACTAGAGATGCATCACAATATACATTGAAACCCTTGGTATCCTCCTGTAAAGTCAACACTGGAGAGGAGGTAAGCCTCTTTTTCAAGATTTGGAAGCTTCTTTCACATGCTTTCGACAAAGTAAATGTTGGTTGGAGTCAATGGCCTAAGATATTTTTTCACCACCTCAGTATTCGTTGGATCAAAATCAACTCCCTCACTTGAGATGATGTGGAAAATAAATTCCACAGACCTCAACAAAAACGCACATTTGCTGTACTTGGCGAATAGATTGTTTTCCTTTAGTACTTGTAACACAACTTTCAAATAGTCCATGTGACCACACTCATTTTCAGAATATAGCAAGATTTCGTCAATGAAGCCAATGAAAAATAAATCTAGGTTACTACGAAACACCCTATTCGTTACATCNTAAGTACTTGTAACACAACTTTCAAATAGTCCATGTGACCACACTCATTTTCAGAATATAGCAAGAGTTCGTCAATGAAGCCAATGAAAAATAAATCTAGGTTACTACGAAACACCCTATTCGTTACATCCATAAATTCTGCAATGGAATTAGTGAGACCAAAGTACATTATTAAGAACCAATAGTGACCATATCTATATCGGGATACCGTTTTTTGTATATCCTCACCTCTCACCCTAAGTTGGTGCTACCCTGATCTCAAGTAAATCGTAGAAAAGTAGCTTATCCTTGGAGTTGATCAAGCAAGTCATCAATCCGAGGGAGAGGATACTGTCACATCCGGGGAGCACCCCCTAATCTTAACCGGCGTCGTCGTCCTCATTGAGTACAAAGACTAGCTTGTTAGCTTACATCATTACATTTATAGGTAAAAATGCAGAAAATATAAAACTTTTCACCTATCTATCATGATATTTACATAAACCTCTCGCATAAACATAATATATATTCATATCGAGTATACATATACCCTTCACATAAGATAATAACATAGTCTTCTACTTTTATTGCACTTATAGATATAAAAGATATAACATAGTCTTGAAACCGGATGTCTAATCTTATTACAATCTAAACAAGTGTATAACGATTTGACATTGCCCATAAATCTACACAATAGAAGCCACATATATGCTATACAATATTTAGTACTCAAATAAAAGGACATGAACATATTGTCTTTAAGACTAATCAACATCCAAATATAGAAAGTGGCATTGTCCTCGAAGTAGTGAGGGCCTACCAAGCTTGGAGAGTGAGAATCAAAGTCTTCCTTCAAATGTCGTCACAAGCACTTCAATGATCGGAACCTAAAACAATATGGAAAAGCGATAAAATGGGGTTAGCACATAACTTGTACTATGTATGAGACCACATGCACAGAGAACATAAAATCATGCTAAAAAGGACATTTCATTAAAGTATTCAATTTACTTTTAAATGCCTTATGCGCATTCAAGAACCAATACATGTCAATCATACCTATTCATCAAATCAAAAACATGTGCATCACAAGACATACAATACTGAAATTAGCCAAGTCAACATGGATATCAACATGAATGAGCACATAGTAAAGAAATCTCAATCAGCAAGTCATAAAATCAACAAGAATGTAAAAGTAGTACCAAAACATGAACATAGCATCTTGTGGATCCACTAGCTTGTATTCCTATGAGGGAAACATAACTCAAGAACTAGGAAATGTAGTTGGGACCCTCTCTATTCTCCATTCGTTATAGTCTCCAATCTCATGAGTACAGTAGTGGTCTTACCTTTTGAAATATCTTTAATGTCTTCTTTAATCATTATAGATTAATGTAGGTCATACGATTTATCCCTTATATAATAATAATAATCATATCTCTATAAAAATTTCATGAGTATTGTCCTTTCATTACAATTCATATATGTGAGTTTAGCACATTTACATATCACATCATGATAAGACACATTGGTAAGTTATCACCATCATTATAACATTTACATCTAAGCCAACAAGGGACAAACCATAGTTCAAGGAAATTCAATTCAATATCATATCAACCCTATCAATATTTATAAGGTATACTTTAATACAACATCATCACTTAATTACAAATAATCATAATTGAAGTAAAGAATTGAGATGACAAGACTTACCCCAATCTCCTTCATAAGACATCATCAAGGTCTTACCATTAACAATTCAATTCAACCTAACAATGGGTGAAATATCATCATACAGTAGTCCTCAACTTAATAACGAAGTCAACTGAATCACTATGCAAAAATTCATCACTAGTTCATAGCGTAGAATTAGAGACTAAGGTCAAGTTCATAATCTACTTCAAAACCAAGGTCAATTACTCATAGCGTAGAATTAGAGACTAAGGTCAAGTTCATAATCTACTTCAAAACCAAGGTCAATTACTCAAGAACTAGAATAATTGGTTTAGAATATATCACTATATACTCATAAGTTGGCATATAACAATACAGAATAGTAATTCACACATTAACCAAACCAATTGTACCAATAATATACAATTCAATTCAACATCACAACCTAGGGTTAAGGTAAAAAGGTCATCTTCAACAAACTAAGTAAATGCATCATTAATCAGTACAATATAACAATACTACTTGTTAATATACTCATAATAACCAAAAGAATCATAAATTTCGTATTGGAAGTAAACCCACTTGAATTTCATAATTTTTGAAATCACTTTGAAGGAATCCTATGGGGAAAGAGATCCCAAAGGTGAAAGAGTCCCATAACTCACTAACTGATGATGTTTTATGGAGAAATATTATCCTTTTAAGCCCTACAAAACTTCTTTTCTAAATAATATAAGGGTTTCTTTGGTAGGGAGAAAGAAGAGAGAAGGTTGAGCAATTTAGATTTGGGAAATTATGAGGGTTAGGTTAGTTTAATTAGGTTAGAGTCTTTCCATAGGTCAGTAATTAAATTTTTGAACTACATTAACCCTTAACTAATTAAATAAACACCTAATTTATTAGTTTAACTAATCANTTAGAGTCTTTCCATAGGTCAGTAATTAAATTTTTGAACTACATTAACCCTTAACTAATTAAATGGACACCTAATTTATTAGTTTAACTAATCCTAAAACGTGCACAACAGTCTTGATAAGCGACACCGCGACCCACGACTCATTTTTTAATCGATGGCCAAGGGACCAACCGTCCTATTGGTCTGTCATTTTGGTCATAGATTCGTCAAAATGACCCCCTGGCCAAATTTTGATAAGTCTTCATTGATAGAGCCGTCGAATCCCAGTCGATCCACCAACGTCTTGTCTCCTGCAACTCGTCGATGTATACTACTTTTTGGTAGCTTTTGCAAAATTGCAAGGTCCTCCTAAAGAGCCCTTGGTTGGTACTTAGCGATTCGTACGCAGAATTTTTAACAATAAAATAAATCTAATAGGTGTTAGACACCTCACCAAAATATTCTATCATTTTCTGACTCTGACAACTTTGTCATATAGATTAAGACACGCTAGCACCTCTTAAACTTGTCTTCGGATGTCATGGACGTTCCTTAAAATTTATATTCGAAAACATCCTAAATGACTTAAATACATTATAATTTAGTTTAAAACAACGGTACTACTCTTAGACTCTCATGTTAGGCTCTAGATTAGTCTTTAAACTTTCAGAGTATTACAAATACTTATTCTCTATAGTTAGTTTAATAAGTTGGTGATAATCGATGAACATTGTAAGGCACTCATCATGATTCTTAACAAACAATACTTTAGAACCCTATGGAGAAATACTAGGTGTAATTAAGCTTTTGTCTAGTAAGTCCTTTTGTTGAGCCATCAACTCTTTCAATTTGTTTGGAGAATTCCGATAAGGAGGAATTGAAATGGGATAGGTATCCAGTAGAAACTCAATACGAAAATCAGTTTTCCATATGGGTGGGATTCCGCGAAGATTATAAGGAAAGACCTTCGGAAATTTCCTTACTAGGGGTACTAACTGAATGGGCAGATTTACAGAGTGTAAATCATTGACTTTATAATGTGGTATCGATATAATCTTTAGATCATTCTACAAGCCTTAAGACAAGAGATAATACAACCTCTAGGAATAGAATTTCCCCGCTTCAATTCGGCAGACCCATCTGATAAGGAGGAACTGAAATGGGATTTCTATTTGGTAGCAAGTCAATGCCAAAATCAAAATTTCCGTTCGGGAGTGATTCCGTGAAGTTATTAAGAAAGACATCCGAAAATTCTCTTATTACGAGGACTAACTCAATTGGAGTATTTTTGGAGTCTAAATATTTATCTCGTACAATGTGGTATAGACACTCTTTTGAGATCATTTTACAAGCCTTAAGACAAGAGACAATAGAACCTCTAGGAATAGAATTCCCCCCCTTCTATTCTATGATTGTTCTATTTGGAAAATTGAACTTAACAATTCTTGTTCTGCAATCGATGGAAGCAAAACTATCATGCAACAAATCCATCCCCAAAATAACATCAAAATCCACCATATCAAGTTCTACAGATCCAACATGAGTAACTCTATTGGGCAACATTGTAGGACAATTCCTATATACCCTCTTTGAAACCACCAACTCACCTACCGAGATAGTTACCATGAAAGGCTCTTATAGAATATCGGGCAAAATATAAAATTTTCTACATATCAATGGTCTAATAAAAGTTAATGTACCACCCGGATCAAGTAAAGAATATAAATAAATAGATAATACTTGTAAACTACAAGTCACCACATCAGAAGAACTCTATTGTTCAACCCTAGAGCGAAGTGCATAAAAGTGATTTTTCCTCGGAGGATCCACATTAAAACCACTAGCTTCAGCTTGCCCGCTACCTTTGTCTTGCCACATCAAATTAGGGCAATCGCTTACCTTGTGGCCACTCTTTCAACACCCAAAGCCATTGTCCATACAAAAGAGTAAATCACTACAATTATTCTTGCCTCACTTTCCACAAGTTGGCATCTTGCTTTGTAAGCTAGTACCTCATTACTTTTGAGACTTAGGGCTAAAAACCCTATCATCACGAGCCTTGGGAAATTTTGTAGGAACTTTATTAGAAAACCACTTCTTGAACCTAGGCTTATCTAGGATATCAATCCTACCCTAAGATGAACCACCTTCATAAGACTTGTCCTTCTTAGCCTCCTTACCCTTTATCCTTTGCCTACTATCTTCAAGTTGTTAATGATGAATCATGATATGAGAGATATTCATATTATCATGACTCATAGCCGAATGGAATTATTCAACTTATTCTTTGGATTTCCCCTTAAGAAAATGACTCATCTCATCCGTTGGATTTGATACCATGGATGGAGCATACTTGGACAATTTAGTGAACTTCAAATAATAGTCATGTACACTCTTACCTTCTTGACGAAGTTTGATAAATTCATCCACCTTAGCTTCCCTCAACACTTTAGGAAAAAACCAATCAAGGATATCCTTTTTAAAGATCTCGTAACTCACCGGACCACCCCTTAGTGCCCTATTATCCCTCCATTGAATGTACAAAATTTGGGACACATCTTTGACTTTATAAGCCTCCAAGTAGGACTTCTTGATTGAGGTCACACTAATAGCATAGAGAATCTTATAGACCTCTTCTAGGAAATCTTGACGGTCCTCATCCCACCTCGACCCAAAGAACATAGATGGACTGATCAAAGTAAAGTCTCTCAAAAGAGAGGCCATAGTCTTATCATGATGAGGAAATCGAGGTCTAAGCTCCCTATCCTCTTGATTCTTCATGGATTTAACTAGATAAGTGATTATATTAGCTTTAGAGGTCATGGATTGTGCTAAATTTATAAAAGACGGTAGTATCTCTCCATCGGTCATCGATGTAGAAACAACAAGAACTTGATCACCCATAACAACTTCTTCAAGTGGAGGAATTTGGTTGTCACTAGCTCCCACATTAGAAATTTATTCCTTTGCCCTAATAGAAGGTTCTCTACGAGTATTCATACCTATAAGATTGATACAAGGTTAAGGTTAATTCATAATAATACTCTAGAGGTATGACATAGGAATACAAAAAGATGAGACTTTCTTAGCATCACATAGTCTCTAATTCATAAATATGGAGCGCTTCACAATTATGAATAAGGATCTACATAGTCATGGTTTAATGAGACATCGTTTCTAGGGATATTTAGCCTCATGTTCTAATAACATGTTTGTCAGATACAGAAGTACCCTAGACGTAACGGGTGTCGGCGTCCTCAGAGGGGACTAGGACTAGACTCATAGTATTCATCATTACATTCATAGGTTACAATGTGGAAAAGTTAAATCTATTAATCTAAACAACTTCATAAGGTTTACTTAGACCTCTTGCCTACGCAAAATATATTCGTATCGAGTATACATAATTTAAGACCCACAAAATGAGTTAGGTTTTATAGAGCCTCACATGTTCCATTAAGCTTAATAACATGTTAATTAAGTGTTTTTAAGTATGCATGAGTGATTTGAAGTCATTTTTAAGTCAAACGTCAAGAGACGACAATGAAGTTTGACGACTTGTCACCAAGAGGCCCTAGATGTTTTTATGTGTGTATATGAGGGTAATTTTATTATGAAGAAATTATATGATTCATAATGAGGTTAAAATGATGCATGTTGAGTTCCAAGAATTTAAGGGGTCAAACGTCCAAGACGTTCGAAAGTTAGCCCTTGAGACGTAGATATGTGTCTCTTGTGTGTGCACCGCATGTTTTGACATTTTTCTTGTATTTTATTTTGGTGAAACTTATGTGGAAATCACTTGACTGATTAAGGTTTATATTTACGTTTGAAACTTAAGGGTACGACTCCCCAAGGTCCCCACAAGAGACCCTCAAGGAGGACCCAAAGGCTGTTGAGACAATGCCTTCGCAGTATCAATTGACGAGCCCTCAATCGACGCCCCGTGTCTCAATGGACGACCTTTCAATGTGTGGAATCGCTAAACACATGAAAGTGTGAGCGCATCCATCCAGGATGGAGTTGCAGTCGCAAACGACGGACCAGCAGGATGGCTCGTCGACAAGACGACGCCCCATCGACTACTTTCGTTGATGCTGCCTGCAACAATTGCAATGAACGTTGTTTCATTTAATGGATGAATGGGAAATTTACCCCAAGGTATAACCTGACCCTATTTGGTTTATTTGGTTATTTTTGGGTATATTTAGTCGATCAAAAACGTGAATACCCCATTCCCAACCCTCAATTTAAAATTAGACTTCCCTCTCCCAAAATATCTATCTAGAAACCTCAATTGGAGGTAAAGCTCAAGAACAACTTGGAGCTTTGATTCACATGGGTTCTTCATAAATTTTTAGTGGTTTTATACTACAATAAGGCATGGGGATCCTTCATCTGTAATTAATCTTCCATGTAGAGAGTTCTTCTCAAAGTTTTCAAATAGAACAATATGATCAAACCTCTCCTTTTTTAATATAGCCATGATTTTTTTCTGAAACCGTTATTCAAGTCTACCTAATTAAGAATTGATTTTAATATGATGATTGTAATGTGAATTTCAATAATTGCATGATTAACCCATGCTCTCTTAAAACTCTTTTTGTATCCATGTATGTGCTTTGTGATTTTGATCATATGTAAAGAGAATTGTTCTTCAACGATGTTAATATCCTCATATCTACCTCCTAGTATGTGTATTGAGTGTGAATTGTTTATGAGTGATCGATGAGGATGAATGTTTGAAGGTTTGAATAAGTCTAGTCTATAATGTTGTATCTTGTGATCGGTATGCTACCATGATTGTTATGTGATTCAATTATGGTGAATTTTCTTAGCTACTTCCCTACATGTTTATTTATGATTAATTTTTATTATTGATCAAGACAAGGGAAATTTATAAATGAACTATATTACTCTACTTTTTATCAATTGATGAATGTGGTACATTCACTGTAATCTCATCCCTACTGTAAATGAATGTAGGATTTCGTTATTTAAATATAATTCTAGCTACTGCCTTATATTATATTGTTGATTAAGAAGGATTATTGATCAATGATGATCAAAGGATGAGAAATTAGAAGGTTTGCCTTTTTTCCTTTATTTTCTCATAGTAAACCTTGTATGACATTGTGTGGTATGGTCCACTTATGGTGGCAGTTTTTACTTTACTATCAATTTATATTTGATTTTATCATATCCGTGAAGGAAATTATACTATGATTGTGTGTTAGTGATGATCACTATGTGTAAAGCTCATACCTAGTTATCTATTCTAGTTGTGATCTAAGTTGTATGACTATTATTTAAGCATATGTATAACTATGTTAGGGATAGGGATAGGTTCTTCCATTGATGAATAGTGATGATCGATAATCCCTTAACCATGTAAATATGAATGTTTGAATATCTAAGGTGAAGAGTCTTGAATGTAATGTGATGTTGTCTTGTCTCGTATGCTATTATGTTTTATATGGTCTACGTTTGAAGGTGTATTGTTGTCCTAAGAGGGTGGCTGCCTCAATATGTTCATTAATATCTATTATATGATCATTTTTACCACTGTACACACAGTTACACATTATGCATGCTTAGAAGTAGTATAGAATCCTTGTTGTAACGATCCTAAAAAATGAAATATGTCAAACTAGAGCTTCGCGTTTCCGAAAACTGATGCAGTTGAGCTAGTGTGTCGTAGCGTTTTGTAGTAATGTTTTCAGGATGGTTTGCGGGTGAATTTTAGTGTTAATGGTTTCTATAAGTATACTGACACTTTATGTGTCAAAATGTGCGATAACGACTCCACGGAGACCACCCTAAGGGACCCAAAGGAGGACCCAAACGTTGGACAAAAGATCTACCAAAGGCAGCCTGCTGGGGCAGATTTTGAAACCCACCTCACGTCTATCTTATAGCACGAGTCTCACTGTCTCAAAATTTTTAAAGTCAAGAATCAGCAGCTCCCTCCGCAATGTAAACCATGTCCCAGATTTGGCCGCATTGTTTTTAAGTCAAATTAGACTTTGGAAAAGGGTTCAACTATAAATCAAAAATTTCCAAACCCTCAAAAAAATTCTCTTTCAAAACCCTCTCAAGCCTACATTGAAGGTCATGGTCTTGTAGCTTGGGCTAAGGATGCAAACAAATTTCCTCTTCAAATCTTGTGGGTTTCTTAATGTTCAAGTATGATAGCTCATCCTTGAATTTTCTTTCGTTCAAGGAGCCACTTCAAAGAGATTTTCAAAAAGGATTTTAAACTCCAACATCTTCTAATTTTTACTCTATAATGGGTCTTTCACAAAAAAAATTTAATGGTTGAAATATGTTGTTAGGTATTAATTTATAATTTTAATGGAAAAACCTCAATGAACACATGCTTATGCATATTTCAAAGTTTCAGCTTATGAAATACGTTTAATAAACATGATTATATGAAGTTAGAACTATAGTGTTCTTTATGGTTATACTGTGTTTAGATACTTCCGTAAGAGCTCTTTTATGATGAATTGTTGGATAAATTGTAAATAGATGGTGAATTCTTGGATGAATGGTAAGTGGTATGTGTATTGTGAATATGGCCTTGAAGGTATGGTATGTGATGTTAAGATATAATTATGATGTAAATGAATGATATGTTTTAGGAAGATGAAATTGTATATCTTGAAGAGGTTATATTAAACTAGGTGTATATGAGAAGCATGTTAATGTGTGAAATGTGATAAATGAAGATGAAATCATGTTTAGAAATAAATTATATGAGAATGGTTATTATATGAAAGGTGTTCTCACATGTAATTACACACACACCTTGAATGAATGAAAGAATGAAGTTAATGGGTATGTATGTATGAGAGTCTATTGAACGGTTTTCTCAATAAGACTCTAATAAATTAAATGGGGGATTTTGATGTAGACACTCTTCGTGAGTGGAAATGAAGTTTGGGGTAAACACTCTTCTTGAGTTGAGCTGAAGTGTTTAGTAGGAACGTCAGTATTTCCAATGAGCTTTCCAAGATAGGTTGGAGGTTGATGCCATTCGTATGTTGAGAAGTGTTATTCAAAATTAACCTCGAGGGATAAGAACACATCGTTAGTTTAGATGTTGTACTAAATAGCTATCTTTTCCTATAGTCTATGAATGTTTAAGACTCAGTAGGGGAGTTATGCTTAGCACGGAGAGGATTTGCAAAAAGGGTGGGTACACTTTGTGATTAGAGATAATATATCCAATGTACCTCTTGAGATATGTGTTCCTCTCCATAAGATGACTGAGTCACATAGTAGTNGTCTATGAATGTTTAAGACTCAGTAGGGGAGTTATGCTTAGCACGGAGAGGATTTGCAAAAAGGATGGGTACACTTTGTGATTAGAGATAATATATCCAATGTACCTCTTGAGATATGTGTTCCTCTCCATAAGATGACTGAGTCACATAGTAGCAATATCTTTATCCCTTAACTATGCGCCCGCGTAACTATAGCTATTGGAGATTCCATGTAAAGGCTAAAGTATGATCCTACCATAGGCAAGTGGGGATCCCTCATCCAGTAGGGGTTAAGAATGGGATTCCATGTCTAAATCTCATGGTCTAAGTCGGTTAAAGCTAGCCCACCCAAATTTAAGCCAATGAACTAAGTGTTTTTAATGATGTACTACTTAAGGTAGGTGGTTGAATGGGACACTACCTATACATTGCACGAATATACATTTGGATGGAGTGTTGGTGTTTCATTATATGAAATGTATGAATGAGTCATTATATGATGTAAATGAAAGTAATGTGACTTTATGTTTAAAGACAAGGAAGCATAGTAATGTTAGGACTTGTATGATGAAAGATTAACATGTATTGAATGTGATGTACCTATTTTAATGTTATTCCTAAGGAGCACTAAGTGGAAGTGGAAATATGGGATGCTACTTTTATATTGTACTAAGTGTAAATTGGGGGTTGCCTTGGAAGATGGTTCTCATGTGAAGTTCCTAGGCATATAAATATTTCTATAGTGTCCATGGTAATGAATTGTGACTTATATAAATTTATTGCAGTACGCTTGTCCTTGGTAGTCTTAAGGATCACTTGGGAGTGTAGTGAAGAGATGGTATGGGCGGTCTCTTCATGTCTTACCTAAGTTAGTCTTAGGATAACTTGAGATAGGAAGAGTTATGTGCTAAGTAGGTTTAGTACAAGTATGTCTTTACGTGAGAATATGGAAGTTCTACCTTATTTGCTAAATGATGGTTTATATGATATTTGTAAAGATTGATTTATGAAGGTTTTACAAAATTAGCATTACTTGTATGCTTCAACATAATTGTCCCTTTTTGCATGATTTTTTCATAATACCATACTTAGTAAAATGTTTGTACAAGACCCATACTTTTCTATACTCTATAAGTATAGGTTGGAGGCAAGTAGAAGGTTAGAAGGCAAGATTGGGATTCGAATCTCTCAAGACTATGTATGTTGTCCATATTCGAGGGCATACTCTATGTTTCTTTGAATCTTATTTAAGACTCGTAATAGAGTATTTATGTATTTATTTCAATGTAAAGGGTTGTGTCCCAATGATGTTTATAACGTGTCTTTAAGATTGGCTTGTGACGATGAGACTTATTCGTTAGTTTTTATAAAAGATGTTTCTTGTTAATTTATTGTTGTGAAAATTTTTAATTATGCACTACTTTTCATATTGTATGCAATGAATGACAACTAAGATTCTTGTGTAAGACCTTTGAGAGGTAAAACACATCCTGTTCCGACCTGAGGGTTGCCCTAACATCTAGGGTGTACTTGTGGGTCGTTTCAAACTTTATATCAAAGCATGACGTTATGAGGAACAATTTAGCGTGTAAAAGTCGTACAAGCCACGTCTATTAGAGTCATGGTCATTGTTGTGAGACTCGACGCATACATGGACAAGAGGCTATAGGGTGGTAGAGTTTCACTTTCTTCATTACACTTGTATGGTGCCATAGAACATAACTCCATAAGATATCTCTCTTCTTCTCCTTTGTCCAGTGGTTTTCTAGGTTTTATTGCTAGGAAAGGGAGATGTTTCTATGTTGAGGGAGATAAAGGTGAGATTTAATGCTTATGATGGTTTAGTTGATAAAAAAACAAATATGAAGGTTAGTTTTGAGAATTGTGATGTGAAGCCATTTAGTCCTATGTGTGACTTATGAGGTTGGAAGTATTACGATGAGAAATTATATAGTTATATAGTTCTAAGCATGGTTAGGGTAATATGCTTCAATGAATTCATTTTTGGAAAATGGGTTATCTTATTATTGTGTACAATGATAGTAGAAGAACTAATGTGTAGATTTGGAGAGTGGTGAAAGAATGTAGTAGTGTTGTGAGAAATAAGGGATTCTATTCCACGAGTTAATTTATGAGGTTCAAGAGAGTTGAATGAAGTTATGTCTAAGAGAGTTTATCAAAGCTTGAATACTAAGAGGAAAGTGACCTTGACTTATAAGGTTGATGTTTAGTCTTGATGTGCATGAGTTGAGGGTAGTATGAGTTCCTACCATGTGAGAGGCATAGTGGTACTTTTGGTAGTGAGACCTTGAAGATTGCCTTACCCTAAGTGGGGGAGAAAGAGTTGAGTAGAAGGGTAGTTGATATCCTTATCTTTTCTTCTATCCTTAATCATGCTTGAGTCTTGCATTAGCATTAGTTGAATAATCCTTATGTTATGAATTTCGCTGATGATAATATGTCTTGCATGATCTTGATGACATTTTTGTCACATAAGTAGATTTGTAGTTAATCTATATTTTTCATGTCAATGTGTAGCTTACTATAATTGCTTAATTGCTTTAATGTTTTTATACTATGTGCCAATGTGTGATTCGAAGTTTATTGCATGTAGATATTTTAAATGATGTGATGAACTTGTCTAATGTTTTAAAAGGTATTTCATCCATAAATGAAATGAAAATGAAGAAGTAAGTGTGTGCTTTGAATTGTGGAGACTTTCAAAATTTGCTTATGTTGCTCAAAATGCTTAATGATATGAAGTTACTGTTCCTTGTATGTAGAGTTCATTAAATATGAATGTTGTCACCGTTTAATAATATATTAAAATAGTATAATTTAGCATTTTTGTAAAGTTTGTGAGCTTTTGGAAGTCAAATGCCCATGACGTCCGAAAATTAGTCGAAGTTGAACTACTGTGTCGTAGTATTATTTAGTGATGTTTTGGGGGATATTTTTAGGGTGAATTTGAATGTCAATTGTTCCTTTGAGTACAAACGACATACTTTTCTATACTCTATAAGTATAGGTTGGAGGCAAGTTGAAGGTTAGAAGGCAAGCTTGGGAATCGACTCTCTCAAGACTAAGTATGTACTAAAATATTCTTGTGAATTCTTTTAGCTTTTCACTAGTTTTCATACTTTATTTAGTGAATAATAGCTAAGAGTCTTGTGTAAGACCTTGGAGAGTTCAAAGCACCTCTCATTCCTACCTAAGGGTTGCCCTTGCGGGTCGTTACAATGGTATCTAATGAAAGGTTGTTCTCATATTCACTAATATCTACTACAATGCATGTAAGGTATATGTCTATGAATCATGTTATGTGATGTATCATTAACTATGACGACTTGATAGGTGTACTAGAATGGACAAGGGCATGGGGCTTATCTATGCATTCTGCATGTGTACATTGGTAGGATAGCTCCTAGGTTGGTCTTTTAAGTACATTAATATTAATGTATCAACATGTTATGAATATGACTTATATTCTATGATGTTAAGTATATGATATGATTAAGAATGAATGTGCATAGTGTCTTAAAGTGTTTATATGAAAGGATTGCTCATATAATTATACCTATATACTTGTGCATTGATATATGAACATGTGTGGTCTTAATGTGTTATGTGAAATGAAATCTCACATATATGTATGCACACACACATGGACGATGATCTAGTTAATGGATGGTCCTTTAAAGGTGTGCTCAAGTTTACCCTAACCTTGATAGGTGCTTGAATATGCTATGTCCATGTTAATGGGTTTCTCACATGATTTAGGTTGATGAACTCTCATTTATGAACAATGAGATAAGCATATGAGGATTTAAATGTCCTAATCCAAATTTAATAAAGTAATTTTAATAAAGGCTCTATAATAAAATGTAACATTGCTTAACACCAACATAACTGAAAGTTGAGGGGTGTCCCTTCCCATTGTAGGAAGGTAGGTCACCGTAGTCCTCATTAGATAGTTTTCCTCATAGCCTAAAGGTCATAGAGTGATCTATCAATAGTGGATAAATACAATGACCCATTTGTCATAAATAGGGTTTCCACATCTACCTCCAAGTTACATAACTATGTGTGCCACATATGATCTAGAAAGTGTTTTCACTTAGTATTCTAGCATGTGATAATATTCTACTTTTGATAAGTAGAGCACCTTGCCTTGGTGTAAATCTCTAAAACACCTAATTTCATGTAGCACCNATCTAGAAAGTGTTTTCACTTAGTATTCTAGCATGTGATAATATTCTACTTTTGATAAGTAGAGAACCTTGCCTTGGTGTAAATCTCTAAAACACCTAATTTCATGTAGCACCCATGGTCTTCGTGTCGTGTAAGGCTATAGTTTCCCTAAAGTATAATGGACAATGGAAGTAAAGTAAGGACTTTAACTAGGATAACCTAAGGGTAGTTGCTTAGTGTAGGTGGGGGTATGGGACTTAGCCAATGTATTGCACAAGTGGCTCTTGAGGGAAGTCCTAGAAAGGTGTTTTAATGCATGTAACTATGTCTATGTTCCTTATGCATGACTTTTTAATGTTATGTACGTGTTGTGATGAAATGTGTGGTATGAGTTTATATGAATTGGTCTTATTGTATATGCATAAAGTTATTCTTAATCATGTATGATGAAGGTCTTGTTGACATAGATGATGTTTTCTATATTGCCTTGTTGATGTAGGAAATAAAGTGTTAAGGCTTGGTGTCTCATGATAGGTTTACAAAATATATGTGAGGTTATGGGGCTTTACATGTACATCACACTAATAGACTATGATTGGGATTGTGAATAAGGTCTTACAATGCTTTATGTGAAGTGAAGTTAGTATATGTGCAAGTTGATGTAGCTTAATTTAAATTCATTAGAGTCTTGACTTAAATGTGTCTATGATGTACTATACTTCTACGATGGTATGTGATGGCTTATGTAGGATGTATGTATGATACCTTGTGGCCTTAAGGTGATGCATTGAACCAAGCATCATTATAGGCTTACATCGGAGGTTAAGATGTTAAAAGAAGAGAAGCTTATTGTAAAGGGAAAATAGCTTACTGCAAAATGGTTCTAAAATGCCTTCTATGGATTGTATGATTTTATATGATGTATGATCATTGGATATGCCTATAGGAAGTATATGAATTGCACAAATGTTATTGTGTCAAAGTGTTATGAATATTTCTCAAAAATGCATGAAGCATGATTTCAAGTAAAATTTAACTTTGAAATGCATGTTTTTGCATGGTTACCATACTTGGTGCATTCTTGTATTAAGTCCATTCTTCTCTACCTTTTTACAAAAAGTGTAGGTTATGGATTGCTTAAAGTATGTCTTTTAATGGTGAGAATATTGATAATTGATTCCCAAGATCAAGGAAAGGAATTCTCGAGTTCAAGGATTTCCTAAGTTGTGTTTTTACTGTGAAGTCTTTTAATATTGTACTTATGAATTATGTTATAAGGGTCGTGTTCCTAAAGTACTCTAATTTTGTTGAGTCTAGGATGGATAAAAAACACTAGTCTGTAACTATGTATTATCATACTTTATTTATAATGGAAATGTTGTTCTAGAATTTGATGTTATAAGAAAGTTTAAATTTTCCTCTAAATTTACCTATGAGAAAGCGATGAATGATAAATATGGGCTTGTGTATCTAACTCTTCGAAAATCTAATACAAATCATAAGGCCTAACATAGGTTACATGGAGTCTAATCACTATAATAAAACCATTAATGATGAATATAAGTCATTTTGGAGGTTTATGAACCAAAACATCCAAGAACGTCCATCACGTTCAGAAATATGGTAGAAGGACGTACTAGCGTAGCTTAGCCTATTTGACTAGCATTTAGGAGTCGTAAATTCATGAAATTAAGTGGAAGAATGTATACCATATGTATAAGTTGAGTCTTTGTCGAAACATCCTGGTACGACTCCCCAAGGAGAAACCAAGGGTTCTTTAGGAGGACCCTAGCACGTTGGAGGCCACACTATGTCGGAAGTGTGCACCAACAAGACTCAAACGACGGCTCATGTGTAGATCGACGAGGCATCGATTCCAAACTTCATCCTACACTTGGATAATATATTTGAATCTCTGAAATGCACAGTCTATTACTTAGATGACGATTGTGCAGCACGAAAGGCACAATACCTGTAGACTCACAGACGGATCGTCGATAAGGATTCCGTTTGTGAGGGTCCAAGTTCCTGCACGTTTTTATGTCATTTCATTTAATGAGTTAAGGGGGTTAGGTGGTAAATTATGGTATTAAGGGGGTGTAATTAAGTTAATTAATTACCTATATGAAGAACCTAACCTAAATTAAACTAACCTAAGCTCATAATTCCTAAAACCCAAACTCTCTTCCTTCTCTCTTGTTTCTCTCTCTAGTTAATACATCATTAAAGACCAAGTTAGGTGGAGGTTTTGAGGGAAGAAAAAGGATTAATTAACCATAAATTATTCATCAATTAACTAGTTATGGGATCTAATTCACCTTTGAAACTCTATCTTCAAAGGGTTCCATCAAAATGGATTTCAAAAGTTAGGGTTTCAAGTGGGTTTCACATTTACAAATTTGATGTTATGAACTGAGATTTTTGTATTTTATTTAGTGTATAATTTATATATTAAATGTATTTTAACTTCATTATGCTAATTTGTGATTGTTTGACCTAAATTGAGAGGCATGATCCTTAACCCTAGGTTTGATCTTGATGTAAATTGGCTTGTAATTGATTTAATTGTATTGATTACGGGTTAAATCACTATTAGATGATGTTTTTACACCAAACTTTATCAAATTGGAATAAATTGTTATCTTTCATACTAATCATTAAAAGTTATCTAGGTTATGGAAATTGGCCTAAGTAATCATGTTTTAAGCATTGATTTGGTATTGAATTATGGTGTAGTGACTCTTCTAGTATTATTATCATGTTGATTATTGAATTATTATGTGGAACATCTACACTGGATTTAATTGAGGGCTTATGGTAAGCCCTAAATGATAAACTCTCAAGGAGACTTGGTAGTCTTGGAATCCTATCTTTACTTCCAATTGTAATTAATTATGGTTAAGTCATGATGTTATATTGGAGTATTCCATATATTAGGATTGATAGGGTGGTATGATGTTAAATTTAAATGCCTTGACTATGCTGTAAGGTTGATTAAGGTGTATGTGATATAAGGATGGTGATGACTATCAATGTTCCTTGTTATGCTATGAAATGAAAATGTGTTAACCTCACTTATATGTATTATGATTAAAGAACTATACTCATGCAGTTCTTATTGAGCTATGGATGATGATGATTATACATGGGGTAGACCCTATGACCTAACATAATCTATGATTGATAATTAAAAGCTTAAAGATATTTCAATAAAGGGACTTAGCTAAGCACCTAGTGTACTTGACAATGGTAGGTGATGACTTCACATAGAGGAAGATTTTCCATATAGTTCCACATGAGATTTTGACTTCCTGAAGAGGAATACTCATCGAATAGATTCCCATGAGAGGAGGCCCCAACTACCAAGTGGTATGAAGAGGGAATATACTATCTCTTAGTTCATGAACTATGTTGCCTGTAACACCTTGGATAATCCAAGTCTCTTTTTAAAGCCTAACAAAGGTTTCAAAAAGTCTAAACACTATTTTATATTCCATTTTAAAATGAATACAGGTAATTTAGGAGGTTTAAGAACCAAAACGTCCAAAAAGTCCGGGAATTCGGTTCAAAGGTATGTTAGTGTGCCTTTGACTTTTTGACTAACTTTTAGGAGTCGGAAATGTACAAAAATGGGTGGAAAGGTAGCTAATGGGTGTTTGAGTTGTTCCATGGTTGAAATGTCTAGGTACGACTCCCAAAGGACTAACTCAGGGCCCTTGAGGAGGACCCCTTCATCTTGATGTAACACCGTCTCGCAGTGTGCATCGATGGGACAGACGATTATTCGTGTGTGGATGGACGGGGCATTGATGCCACTGTCTTCCCACAATTAAGCTAGTGAAGAAGGTCCGTTCACCTGCACAGTCTCTAGACTCATCGACGAAGTGAATAGGTGAAGGCTACCGTTCGTGTGTGGATCGACGAGGCGTCGATGCCACCGTCATCCCACACTTGAAGTAAATGAAGAAAATCCCAGCCTACAACGGTCTCTGACAAAACATACGGATGTGAAGCACGGATCGTCGATGGACCAACGGTCCATCGATCGAGGTTTCATCGATGGGGTCTGTATATTCCTGCATGTTGTAAATTAAATTTATTTAATTAATTAAGTTGTTTACGGGTAATTGGGGATTAAAGGAAGAATAATTAAGTTTATTAAGTACCAGTATAAATACCCTCAATCCTCACTAACCTAAAGAAAATTTATCTCCTATTTCTCTCTCTAGATGAACTCACCACTAAAGGCTAGCAAGAAGTAGGGTTTCCGTGCTGGAAAGGGACGAATTCACCATCAAATTGTTGACAAATTATTAAGTTATGGGTTATATTCACCCTTGAAAACCTTTTCTCAAAGGGTTCCTATAAAATATATTTAAAAAAGGATGAGTTTTCTTATGGGTTTCATCGAGTTACCAAATTGAAGTTAAACATTGAGTTGTTAATGAATTCTTAGGGTAACATTGAGTATATTAACAAGTAATTCAACTATATATCTGTGGGTAGGTCATGAGACACCTAATTAATTTTGTTATATGATTTATGACCATTTGAAGTTGATCCAAATTCATTTTCTCCTAATTGTCATTAAATTTTCAGTCTAATGTCAAAACTACGGACCATAGGTCTATCTACGGACCGTGCTGGTCATCAGTAGCTCTTGTCAGAGAGTGGGTGAATGGGGGTCTCGATCGACGGTCATGGACATGGACTTTGGTCTGACCTACAAAACGTCGGTCCATCCGTCGATCAAGACTTAGCCAATTTTTCCCTGTAGAGATTGTTTGGGAGTTTCTGATCCCATCGACGGTTGTGCAGGATGGACCGTCGTCGGTCCTATTGACCGTCGATGCCACCGTTGGTTGCACCTACAGATTTTTAAAAAAAAAAATTTTTTGTTCTACTTTTGCTATGGGGTGCTACATTATCTCCCCATTGGGAACATTAGTCCTCGAATGAAGAATAAACTAGCTTAAATAGAGGGACTGAGTTGTAAACCCCACTACTAAGCACTGATAATTGAGTTTATGACTTAATTGAGTTCCGAGTACATGCAAATACGCTAAAAATGCAAGTTCAAACTGAGGGAAAATGATTCTAAGATTGAATTTATGAAAGAATGACTGGAAACTGAAGAGGAACTATTACCTCAAGCTGGATTCGAATCGGAAGGAAAGAGGTGATGATACTTGGCTTTCATGGATGCTTCTGCTTCCCAAGTAGCTCCCTCTATGGACTGACATCTCCACAAAACCTTGACTAAAGCGACTTCTTTGTTTCGCATCATTCTGACCTGATGGTCAAGAATCTCAACTGGTGCATCCTCATAAGAAAGACTATCTTTCACCACCACACTCTCCAATGGTACTATAGAGACTGGATTACCCATACACTTCTTCAAAATTGAGATGTGGAAGACCGGATGCACTTTTGCTAATTCTACTGGCAACTCTAATTCATATGCCACCTTGCCAACCCTTTTCAAGATCTTTCAAGGGACTACATATCTAGGACTTAGCTTCCCTTTCATTCAAAATCTCATCACCCCTTCCATAGGTGAGACTTTCAGAAATAACCAATCATCATGTTGGAACTTTAGTTCCCTTCTCCTTACATCTGAATAACATTTCTGACGACTTTGTGGTGTCTTAAGTCTATATCTAATGAGTTTCACTTTCTCCATATCATAAAGGACAGAATTTGTCCTTATCAAAACTGCTTCACCTACTTCAAATCAAAAAATAAGAGATCTAAATCTACGCCAATATAAAGTATCATTAAACTCCATCTGAATGGTTGAATGGTAGCTATTAGTGTAGGCAAACTCAATTAGATGAAGTTGATCATCCCAAATACCTTTGAAATTGATCACACAAGCTCACAACATATCCACTAAGGTCTTAATGATACGCTCTGCCTGCCCATTCGTATGTGGATGAAATGTTGTACTAAGGTTAACTTAAGTACCAAGACCTTTCTGAAATGACTTCTAGAAATGAGAGGTAAAATAAGGACCTCTATGTGAGATGATAGACAAAGGAACCCCATGAAACTTCACAATTTCATTGATGTAAAGCTTTGCATAATTCTCCGCCGAATATGTAGTCTTGACCGCTAGAAAGCGAGAAGACTTAAGTCAACCTATCAACTATCACCCAAATGGAGTCATGTTGTATGCGAGTACGTGGTAATCCTGTCATAAAGTCCGTATTGATCACATCCCACTGCAAAGTATGAATATTGATCTCTTGAGTCATACCTCATGGTTTTTGATATCCTACCTTGACGTATGGTAATTGGGGCACTTACTCACAAAGTCTATTATATCCCTCTTCATGCCATTCCACCAATAGACTACCCGCAGATCGCAGTACATCTTAGTGGCACCTGGATGAATAGAATACCTAGAATTATGGGCTTCTTAAAGAATATGTTGTCTCAACTCGCCCACATCAGGAAAACACAATCTACCCTGGTAATGAAGTACACCATCTCCACCCTGGGAGAAAACCTCCACTCTCTGATTATGGACTGCACCCTGAAGTTTAAGCAAGATTGGGTCACTGTCTTTCTTTTCCTTAACCTCCACAACCAATGACAATTCTTCCACATTTTTGAACCGTTACACCTCTGTGTTATATGCTCATAAGGCGAACTCCCAAGCTAGCAATCCTGAGAACATCCTTCACTAGCTCCTTCCTTTCATTCTCAACATGGGCTACACTACCCATAAAAAATCTACTAAGATCATCTGTTAGTACATTCACCTTACCAGGATGATAATGCACACTAATATCGTAATCCTTAAGGAACTCAGGCTATCTCCTCTGGCAAAGATTCAATTCTTTCTAGGTGAACACCTACTGAAGGCTCTTATGATTGTGAACACATCTACAAGGATACCATACAAGTAGTGTCTCCATATCTTGAGTGCAAACACCAGTGCTACAAGATGGAGGTCATGAGTTGAATAATTCTTCTCATGCTCCTTCAGCTGCCTAGAGGCATAAGTTATCACCTTACCTCGTTGCATCAACACACAATCTAGGCCACTTCCTGATGCATTAAAATATATCACATGACCATCTGAACCCTCTAGTAGAGTCAAGACAGGAGCTATAGTTAATCTAGTTTTCAATTCTGCGAGGCTTTTCTCACAATCATCTGGCCATAGGAACTTGACCATTTTCAGAATCAACGTAGTCAATGGTGAGGCTATGGAGGAAAGTCCTTCCACAAACCTTCTGTAATAACCTGCTAGACCTAAGAAACTTCTGTTATCTATAGCAGAGTTAGATGTGGGACACCGTTTCACTACTTCTATCTTCTGTGAATCAACTCGGACCCCTTCACTAGATACAATGTGACCAAGGAAAGCAACGAATTAAAAACAATACTCACATTTGCTGAACTTAGCGAATAATTGGCGATCCTTTAGAGTTTGTAAAACAATTCACAAATGACTCGCATGTTCTTCCTCATTCCTACAGTAAATGAGGATATCATCAATAAAGATGATAACGAACAAGTCCAAGTACTGTTTGAACACTTTGTTCATCAAATCCATGAAAGTTGCATGAGCATTGGTTAGTACAAATGACATAACTACAAATTCATATTGACCATACTGAGTTCTGAAGGATGTTTTCAGAATTTCACTATCTCTAACTCTGAGAGGTTGATAACCCCGTCTAAGGTCTATCTTCGAGAAATGTCTAGAACTCTGAAGTTGGTCAAACAAGCCATCAATCGTGGGGAGAGACTTATTATTTATTGTGACCTTGTTCAACTATCTATAGTCAATTCACATGGTGAAATATTCATCTTACTTCCTTACGAACAACACTACTAAACCCGTAGTAAAATACTAAATCTGATGAAGCCCTTTTCTAAACGGTCTTTCAACTGCTACTTCAATTCCTTAAGCGCTGGTGGAGCTATTTTGTAAGGAGGAATAGAAATAGTCTAGGGATATGGAAGAAGATCAATTCAAAAGTCAATTTCCCTTTCGGGAGGGACTCCAGTAAGATCTTCTGGAAATACTTTTGGAAATTCACAGACTACTGGAACTGACTAAAGAGTTGGGGTTTCAAGGCTAGAATCCTTAACCTGAACTAGATTATAGAGATAACGCTTAGATATAATCTTTCTGGCCTTAAGGTAAGAAATAAATAGACTCATAGGCACTAAGCTACTACCTTTTCATTCTAAGATTTGTTCGTCTAGAAACCGAAAATGAAGAATCCTATTTCTACAATCGACTGAGGCATAACATGATTGTAATCAATCCATTCCTAGAATAACATCAAAGTCTACTATTTATATCTCTACTATATATACTGAGTTGACTTACTGAGAGACTTTGACAAGGCAATTTCTGCATACCCATCTATCTATTACTGGGTCACCGACTATACTAGAGACTGAGAAAGGTTCTGAGAGAGTTTCTTGACGTACATTGAATTGGAATGCTATACTGAGTTACAAAAGTCAAAGTCATCTCTATTGCCTTTCCACTTAGTAAATTCAACCATATGTGAGTCACATCCTTAAGCTGGTAGGGAGAAAATTTCACCTATCACTACCAGTTACTGGCATCACAACAAACATTTTATTGACCTCATGAATAAACTTCTGTGGGTCCTTACACAACATGGGACCCTGATACTTAGGTGAATCTTTCTAAATAAATGTCGAATTCTAGTTGCCACTGATCCACTTTTGTTAGTAGTTGGAACTTGAACCTTCTGATTGTTCCAGGTTGTCATACTTTTAGCCAAAAATCTCAACTGGCATTCTTAAATTCTATATTAAAACATCCTTATATGGTACTAGATGAACTATTTTAGCATTTCGTGCATTAGAAGTCCATGCTTAAGCTCTAAGATGAGGCATGTTCTGAAACGTAGAACGTCAAGATAGACTGGAATAACAAAAAAGTGATGTTTTCCTAAACACTTCATAGCATCCCTATCATTAGATGTGGTGCAATTCACACCCATGAAAAGGACTCTACTTAGTGCGGCTTTTCAGACAACATAGAACTCGTGAACATAATGATCTGATACCAAGTTTTGTCACGTCCAGAGCTACCCCCGAGATGTGTACAAGGAACCCAGGACCACAAGTGATACCAAGCTAACCCTGCTGGCATGATCAATAGCTTACTAAAGATGCTAAACGGATGCGGAACCTAAATCTTAATTAAATTTGAAAAGATAGAAAATACCCATAGAGTTTAAATATTTGAAAACAATGAGTTTAATACACAAGAAATATTAACTCAATACTAAGCTTAATCTAACTATATGTAAAATAGCCTCTAAACTGGACTAGAAATACTGGGACAAGCCCCAACTAAATCTAGAAAAAACTGAAAATAAATGAGTAAATACTAAAATGAATCTCATGACTGTTGTCCTTGAAGAATGTGAACTCAGCACTGGATCTACTGAATTGGAGATTGGAAATCGATCTATGCANTAAAATGAATCTCATGACTGTTGTCCTTGAAGAATGTGAACTCAGCACTGGATCTACTGAATTGTTGATTGGAAATCGATCTATGCGTGATCTGGATGCTGAGAACCTGAACCTTCATCATCAGAAGATGTAGCGCACGTATGCATCAGTACTTGAAATGTAGTGAGCATGTAGGATAGAGTAAAGCTGAAACAAAACATAACTGAACAAACATAATAGAAGCTATAATAATCTGACATGATAATATGAATTCTGAGCTAACTTGATGCAATGACCAATTTTATAAAATGCTGAAACTGAATACTGAATATACTGATAAATGGTCAATTCAGAAACTTTCAATGATCTGTTGGAGCTACTAATAACTGATAATAAAACAACATAAGCTAAATGTGGAGTCCGATGTATATGCCCCAAAAAGAGGACATAATATACCCTGCCAGAGGTATAAAGGCATGCTGGCGTGATCACTAAACTTATTTCCCATAGAGGGTACTTAAAACGTTCTTGGCTAGTAGTTCTGGGACTATCTTGGTACTTTTAACCCTAGTCCAACTCGTTATGATGCTACTATAATGAATTCTGAAAAATTACTGCTTATGTCTGAGTTTCTATAAATAATGGATGACTCGAAACTAAACAGGCAAACTAAGAATGCAAAAATAAATTTGGTAATTATGCATTTATGACTGATGCATGTATATCTGAAGTGTTTGAAATATCAAACCTAGAATGTGTAATTCAAGAACTAAATAAATATAAAGCTAGGATTCTGAAATTCATGCAATAAATTTAATAATAACATCACAATATTATTTGTAACATATATTTTAAAGTCTCATGAAGTTTAATCAATATTCTAGAAACCCTAGTTTTAATCATGATAATAGAATCAATAATCCAGTTCAAAACTAGATACCCAAAGGGTGAATGTAACTCATTAGTGAAATCCCACATACCTGGTGATGAAATCAAAGGAAAAATACTTATGTTTTTGCGCTGGAACTGCTGGAACTTTTGGTATTCTTGAACTAGGTTTCTGGAGCTTTTTCTCCATTCTTGCTTCTAGTATTCAAAGTTTTGATTTAATGGTTTGACTTAGATATGTTTTAATGATGTTTCTATGCGTAAACTTACTAAAATATGATGATTTAGGTCAAAACAATGTAACTAATGGCTTAAACGGAGTGGGAATGGTCAAAAAGACCCCTGGGAATATTTTTGTTTGGATAAACAATGTTCAGGACTGATAGGTCCATCGTTGTCTGATGCCCCATCATTGGGTCCGTCTGAGGGACTTTTAGATAGGCCTTTACTAAAATGGGCATTACGTTTTACTCGGAGGTCTGATTTTAGCAAGGTCGGTGGCTATTGAAAGACAATTCAATTAAATATTTGTGGGTAAGTCATGAGACACATAATTCATTTTTTGATAAGAGTTATGACCATTTGAAGTTCAACCATATATATTTCCCCTTAATTGTCTACAAATTATCAACCTACGGTCTGACCTATGCACCGTAGGTCCACCTACACACAGTGGTTGTCATCCGTATCTCTTGTCAAAGAGTGGGTGAATGTGGGTCTCGGTTGACGGTGATGGACTACAGACCGTCGACTGACACACGGACCGTCGGTCAGTCCGTCGATGAAGACTTAGCTAATATTTCCCGGCTGAGTTTTTTTGGGAGTTTCTGTACCTTCGATGGTTGTGCAGGATGGACCGTTGTCTGTTGTATGGACCGTCGATGACATCGTTGCTTTCACCTATAGATTTTTATGCAAAAAAATTATTTTTGGTCTATTTTGCTACGGGGTGTTACAGGACTGTACCTATGCCTGTCACTAGTTTGCCTTGATGGGAGCTTTGGGAAGTTAATATTATATATATGGATGGTCTTAAATGTAAATTTTTTTATATGATGATTGTTATGCTTATGAACATGCAAATGGTCTTAATTAATAAAGATATGAATTTATGAATACATGAGGCTATATTGTGTGAAGTATGATACTAATTATAGTTCTTGTTGGGTGACTTGATTAAGTAGGGTTATGGGGCTTTACTTTGTCATTCCATTTGTTGACTCTATGTAATTTTATGATTGGTTACCTTACTTTGTTATTCATGTGATTACTCTTATTCATTCTTGTGATGATATTACTTGTTGATAGGGTATACAATATTATGGGTTCATGCTTGTTGATATACATTTGACTTCCTTAACTATTAGCTACGCATATGTTCTTAAAAGAGTAAAATTGTATGATTTAACTAAAAGCCCCTTTTTTCATGTTTTGCTTGTGTATGTGTATAAGATCTCATACTTAGTAAATGTGGAGTACTGACCGCATTTTCTTCCCTTATCCCCAAACATATTAGTTCTGATCATTGAAGTGTTTTGGAAGGCGTCGTTGTTGAATTCTGGGATTCTTCCTCTCCTCCAAGAAGGGTAGGTCCTCAACTCTCGAGGGCAATGCCATCCTCTAGCTTTGGATTTTATTATGAGCTTATTGACTCTATCATTCCTTTCTTTGTTATTTGAATATTGTACTTTTTAACAACCTATACATGCTATTGCTGAATTGATATAAGGATTATGCCCACATTGTGATATTCGTTAAGATTGTATGCAAAAAAAGTAGAAGGCTATATAAACTTCCTATATGAAGGGTCTATGCATACTCGATATGAATATATATTATGTGTATGTAGAGTTCAATGTAAATCTCCAAGTAGGGATAATAAAAGTTTTAAATTTTTCCGCATTTTTCAACCTATGAATCTAATGATATAAAACTAAGAGGCTAGTCTTAGTCCTTCATAAGAATGACGATATCGTTTATTTCTAGGGGGTAAACCTGAATGTTACAAGCTTCGTATCAGAGCATGAGGTTAAATATTGTTTATATATTTCTCTCTCTCTACCAGGTCTATGTAGGTTTGTATTTTATAATTGTGAAGCGCACCACACTTATGAGTAGGAACCTATATGATGCTTAGGAATATCTCTCTTCCTTGGAGATTTTATATCGTGCCAATAGAGTATACTTATAATGTGATTTTGCATCTAATCCTATTATTCTGCTTATAGGAAACATGAACACTCGAAGGAATGCGGCTCAAATACTTAAAGAGGAATTTTCTAATGTAGGAGCTCCTTCCCATGATGAGCAAGTTCCTCCATTCAAGGACAATGCTAACGTTGATGAAGCCCCGACTAACCTCTACCTATGACGAGGCAGAGATGAGGGATATTTTTCCTCAAAAGTCCCAAGCCATGACTACTCAAGCACAAGCAGCAACGGTTCAAGCCCAAGCTATGACGGCCCAAGCCAATTGGGAGATTGTACCTAGGGTTCATCAACAAGTTTCTACTATGGCTTCCCGACTTAGAGACATCCCTCGGATGAATCCTTCTACCTTATATGGGTCTAAGGTTGATGAAGACCCCCAAAATATTTATGATGAGGTATATAATATACTTTATGCTATGCAATCGAGAGATAATAAAACGCTTCGAGGAGGGCCGCTGACTTGGCATATCTTTAAGAAGGCATTTCTTGTTCGGTTTTTCCCTAGAGAGATGAGACAAGCCTAAGTGGTGGAATTCATTAACCTTCACCAAGGGGGTATGAGTGTGCATGATTACTCCTTTAAGTTCATCCAATTGGCTAAATATGCTCCCTCCTTGGTATCCTATCCTAGAGACTAGATGAGTCAATTTGTGATGGGTGTATCGGATGACTTAGAAGAAGAATATTATTCGGTGATGTTACTTGAAAATATGAACATTTACCTTTTTATGGTGCATGATAGAATAGTGGAGGAGGCTAGAGCTAAGAGGAAGGATAGGGATTTAAAAAGGGAAAGGTGTTTTGAGCGTGGAGCTACAAAAAATAGTCTTCAGATTCAAGACAAGCCTAAATTCAAGAAGAGATTCTCAAATCAAATTCCAACAAAATTTCCTAAGGCTAGGGATGACAACTACCCTAGTCATAAAGTCCAAAGGGGGAAGATTGGGAGTTTGTGTAATGAGAAATCTACTTGTACCAAATGTGGAAAGGGTCATTTTGGTTAATGCTTGATAGGAACGGGCTTTGGTTGTGCAAAAAATGGCCACAAGGTGAGAGATTGTCCTAATTCTAAGGGGCAAGAGAAGATTGGACATCTAATTTGTTCTAGTGATGCTCCAAAGAGAACTGCTTCTACGCTCTTCGTTCTATGGGTAAGCAAAGACCTCACCCTACGTGGTGACCCGCATGTTAAAAATCTTTACTCTTAATGTGTATTCTTTAATTGATTCGGGTGCTACTATTTCCTTTGTTACACCTCTAGTAGCTAAAAATTTTGATACTTTACCCGATATTGCACGAGCCTTTTCTAGTTTCTACACCAGTGGGATAGTCGGTTGCTGCTAAAAGAGTCAATCCAAATTGTCCTATTTAATTTCCCAATGGAGTTTCTTATGTTTNCTCTAGTAGCTAAAAATTTTGATACTTTACCCGATATTGCACGAGCCTTTTCTAGTTTCTACACTAGTGGGATAGTCGGTTGCTGCTAAAAGAGTCAATCCAAATTGTCCTATTTAATTTCCCAATGGAGTTTCTTATGTTTATCTAGAAGAACTAGATATGCTTGATTTTGATATTATATTAGGTATGGCTTTGTTGCATGTATGCTTTGCATCCATTGAATGTAGGACAAGAGTGGTAAGGTTTAACTTCCCAAATGAACCCGTTGTTGAGTGGAAGGGGGAAATTCTATTCCTACAGGTCGCATCACATCTTGTCTTATAGCATGTAAAATGATCTCAAAGGGTTTTCTCTATCACATAGTAAGAGTCCATGTTTTGGATTCCGAAATTCCTCCTATTTAGTTGGTCCTCATATTGAGTGAACATTCGGAGGTTTTTCCTAATGACCTTCTTTTTATATTTCTCAGACTAGAAATTAATTTTGGTATCGATTTGCTACCGGAAACAAATCCCACTTCAATCCCTCCATATTGTATGGCTCTCTCCGAATTGAAGGATTTGACGGCTCAACTCAAGGATTTTCTTGACAAAGTCTTTAAAAGGCCTATTATATCTCCATGGGCTGCTCAGGTTTTTTTTTCAAAAAGAAGGATAGGTCTCTGAGAATGTGTATTGATTACCGCCAACTAAAAAAGGTCACCATTAAGAATAAGTACCCTCTACCTTGGATTTATTACTTATTTGCCCAACTCCAAGGGGCGAGTTATTTTTCAAAGATAGAACATCAACTTTTGGTGAGATGGGAGGATATACCAATGACGGCCTTACGGACTAGGTATGGGCATTATGAGTTCTTGGTTATGACTTTCAGTCTCACTAATGCTCCGACGGCATTTATGGACCTAATGAATACAATATTTTGAAATTACCTAGATTCATTTGTCATTGTCTTCATTGGCGATATCTTTGTATATTCGAAGAATAAGGATGATCATATGGGTTATTAGAGGGTTGTATTGGAAACCATTAAAGAACATCAATTATATGCCAAATATAGTAAGTGTGAGTTATAGTTGAGGTCGGTTATTTTTCTTGGGTACATCATTTCTAGTGAGGGAGTTCAAGTAGACCCAAGGAAAACGAAAGCGGTGAAATATTGGCCTAGACCATTGACCTCGAATGACATTAGGAGTTTCTTGGGTTTAGCAGGTTACTATCAGAAATTTGTGGGTGGTTTTGCGTCCATTGTGTGTCCTTTCACTAATTTTACCCAAAAGATTAAGAAGTATGAGTGGTCGAAAGCTTACTTTCTCTCCGTTGTTGACCTTACCGGAGGGTACAAAGGGTTTTGTGGTGTATTGTGGTGCATCCCGAGTGGGTTTGTGGTGTGTGCTTATGTAAAGCAGGAAGGTGATAGATTATGCCTCTAGGCAACTGAAGGTACATGTGAGAAATTACCACACTCATGACCTTGAATTAGCGGCCGTGGTGTTTGCTTTGAAAATTGGGAGGCATTACTTGTATGGGGTTCATGTTGATATTTTTACCAATCATAATAGTCTCCAATATGTATTTACCCAAAGACAGTTGAGTCTCTTAAAAATAAGGTGGCTTGAGTTGTTGAAATATTATGATATGAGTGTCCTTTATCACCCCGACAAGGCTAATATAGTTGCGGTTGCCCTAATTTGGATGACTATTGCTACTGTATCCCATCTAGATGAATCCAAAAAGAACCTAGGAAGGGGAGTACATAGGTTGTCTAGGTTAGGGGTGAGGTTGGAGAGTTCTCTGGATGGGGTGCAATAGTTCACCATAACTCCGAGTCATCTTTAGTGGTTGAGGTGAAGTCCCAACAACACCTTGATTTAGACTTAATGGAGTTGAAACAATCGGTTCTTGGAATGTTGCATGAATCATTCTCCTTAGGGGGGTTGGTGTGTTAACGTACCAATGGATACTATGTGTTCCTGATGTAGATGGGTCGAGGGATCGGATCATAGAAGTAAAGGTTTTGCTTGCTTGTTTTGTGGTTAGTGCTAAATGGTTTGATGTTTGTGTTCCTTGTATGTTTGGTAAATTGACTTCTCTGTGATAATGTTATGAATGATGTGAGCTGATCTAGTATTCATTGAAGTCCTTGTTATGATTAAAGTGTTCTAAGTGTCATTCGAGTACGAATATTTCCAAGTGGGGGATATTGTAAGACCCCCAAAATGAGTTACAGTTTTTAGATCCTCACATGTTCCATTAATCTTGTTATCTTGTTAATTAAGTGTTTTAAATTATGCATGAGTTATTTGAATTCATTTGAAGTCAAACTTCAAGGGACGAACATGACGTTCGATGACTTGTCACCAAGAGGCCTTAGAGATTTTATGTGTGTATATGTGTGTCATTTCTTTATGAAGTCCTTATATGATTAATAATTATGTTTATAGGAAGTATGTTGAGTTTCATGAAGTTTAGAGGTCAAAAATGCAAGACGTTCGAAAGTTAGTCCTTGAGACGTGCATGTGTGTATCTTGAGTGTGCCTAGCATGTTAGGACGTGTTGAGAGTATTTGTTTTTCGTGAAACTGATGTGGAAGGTACTTGACTTTCTTAGGTTTATATTTATGGTGGAAACGTCTGGGTACGACTCCACAAGGGCCCCGCAAGATGCCCTTAATGAGGACCCAAAGGTTGTCGAGACACTGCCTTGGCAGTGTCAATTGATGAGCGCTCAATCTATGCCCGGTGTCACAATGGACGCCCCATCGATAGGAGGCGTCGCTCAACACTTGGAAGTTTGAGCTTATCCCTCAAGGATTGAGTTTCAGTCGCAAACGACGAAGGAGAAGGACTGCTCTCATCGATGCTGCCTGCAACAATTGTCATGCACACTGTTTTATTTAAAGGGTGAATGGAAAATTCACCCCACATTCTAACCTGACCCTATTTGGTTTATTTTGTTATTTTTGGGTGTATTTAGCTGATAAAAAAACGTGAATATCCCATTCCAAATCCTCAACTAAAAAATAGATTTCCCTTTGACAAAATATTCTCTCTAGAAACCTCCATTGGAGGTGAAGCGCAAGAATATCTTGGAGCTTGGATTCTAATGTGTTCTTCATCAATTTTTAGTGGTTTTATCCTACTATAATAGATGTTCATCCTTCATCTCTAGTTATCTTACGTATAGAGTGTTTTTGTCAATGTTTTCAAAGAGAAAAATATGATCAAACTTCTCCTTCTTAAATCTATCCATGGGTTCTTTTTCCAAACGTTTTTAAAGGATTCCTCAGGATGAATTCGTGTCAATATGATGATTGTAACGTTAATTACAATCCAATTGCATGATGAACCCATTCTCTCTTCATACTCTCGTTTTAGCAATGTATGGGCTTTGTGATTTTTATCTTATGTAAATCGAGTTGTGTTTCACTAATTTTAATATGCTTAGATATACTGCCTAGTATGTCTGTTGATTGTGAATTGTCGATGAACGATCCATGAGGATGAATTTTTTTGAAGGTTTGAATAAGGCTAGTCTATAATGTAGTATCGTGTGATCTTGACGCTAGCATGACTTTTGTGTGATCAATTATAATATTTCCTTATCTACTACCCCTACATGTGTATTTAAGATAAATTATGATCATTACTGTTACATCCAGTGATCAACCCCTACATGTAACATGGTGTACTTCACCTCTCGGAGGTCTTATACAAGCCTATAGTGATCATTCATCCCATTGTCATAGGTAAATTTAGTGGGAAATTTGAAAATTTCTGAGCACATCATATGCTAGAACATTACTTCATAATTATATAAATTATCATCATACATAGATTAAGACTCTAGTCTAGTTTTTCCATCCTAGACTCAACATCATAAGAGTACTTTAGGGACCGTCCCTTACTACATAATCATAAGTATACAATTTATAAAACTTTACATTAAACATAAGTAGTAGATCCTTGAACTTAAGCATTCCTTTCTTGAGATTGGGAATTCACATATCAAGCTCCTCATAATCTAAATATACCCTTTAAGAATCCACTACCTACACATTGTGTAATAAGTAGAAATAATTGAGTTAGTACAAGAATCACTAAGTATTGTAACCACGACAAAAATAGCATTTAAAAGGGACATTTTCTTGAGAATCATATTTCATGTCTTTTTTGAGTATATCTTAATAGAACCTTTATGTAATAGAATTAATATCATTCACATAATTCATAAAGACATATTTAAATGACAAATATCATATAAGATCACAGATTGAATTTAAGCTATATTTGGGGTCACTTTACAGTGAGTTATTTGCCCTAATTGTGAGCATTTTTTCCTTTAACAGTGAACATTTTTTGATTTAAATTCTTAACTTCCCATGTAACCCTATAGTGATAGTTGATGAAATGCATCACCTTAAGTCCACAAGGAATTATTCATTCAACTAATATAGTCTACACATACCATTATAGAAGTCTAATACTTCAAAGATACATTTATGCCAATACTATAAGCATATTACAGTAAGCTACATCAACTTGCACATATTTAACTTCACTTCACATCAATGCACTATAAGCCCTTACTCACATTCTTTCCCTAGGTCTACTAGTGCAATGTATATGTGAAGCCGGATAACCTCACGCACCCTTACTAAACCTTTCATAAGACCACAAGCTTTAACATCCAATTTATAAATCAAAATAGCAAGTGAGGAAAACTTCATTCATGTGAAAAACCTTCATCATGTAGTCATTAACACCAATCTAGTGCATACAAGGACATGACCACATCACATGGATCTATTAAGACTCAATCCATGCACATCATCACAAGTAGACAATTACTACAAAGTCATGCATAAGGAACACATACATAGACAAATGCATTAGAACACCATCCTAGGACTTCCTTCAAGAGTCACTTATGCAATACAAAGGTGATGTCCATACCCCTATCTACACTAAGAAACTACTCTTAGGTTATCCTAGTCAGGGTCCGTACTTTAGTTCCAATGTCCATTTTTCTTTAGGGAAACTATAATCTTAATCGACAATAAGACCATGTAAGAAAAACATTGGATTTAATGTCATCCCCTGACACCAAAAGAGGATGCCTTATTGCCAAGGAAAGACATGAGTATGATGCTAGCGTATTAGCTTATATAACTTGGTATATCCTATGGGGAATCATAGTTATTGAAGTTTGAGGCATCATGGACACATCACCATAATACCCTTCCTGGGTCATGAGGCTATCCACACCGTGAGGTCTATGGTGACCTACCTTCCTACAATGGGAAGGGACCCCCCTCATATTCAAGTTCACTTGGTGCTAATCTAAGTTCATTTTATTAAAAGCCTTTAATTAAATTACTTTTTAAAACATAGGCCTTAGGAGATTCACCCCCATATGCTTAGCTCATAGATTATAGATGAGAAGTGTTTTCATCAACCTATATCATGTTAGGAAACCAATAACATGGACATAAAATATGTAAGCACCTATATAGTGTAGGGTACTCTTGAGCACACCTTTAAAAAGACCCTTTATTAACTAGATAATCATACATGTGTGTGTACATACTTGTGACCAAGCCAATCACATAACACCTTTACACCAAACATGTGCATACTTTACTTCATTGCTGGATAAGAGTACAAGTGTAACTATATGAGCCATGCTTTCATATAAACACATTTAGACACTAGCTATACTCATACTTCATCAAGCTACGTACATCACATTATAGTATATAAGACATGTTCATAACATACTCATGCATTCATATCCATGTACAAAGATACAAAACCTATGAACTATTCTTTAAAGATACACATGTGCAATGCATAAAAAAAGTCTTATACCCTTTCCCATACTAGTACACCTATCAATGCATCCTAGTAAAGTAAACACATAACATACTTTCATAGATATAAGATTAACATGCATAGTAGTAGACACTAGTGAATATGAGTAATCCTTTTTATTAAACACTATGATTCTTGTCACAACCCTAAAAACAGCTAGAACCAGACCTCTGAACCCATAAGACAACTAAGCCTAAAATGCCTACGATTAGACCGGGTTCACACGGATTGATGCGCGTAGAACCAGACCACTTAACCCTTACGACAGCCAATACAACTAACTTGCGGTGTTAATTGAGCTAGGATAAGTTTTGTCCAGCCATGTAGAGCTCCCGAATATAAAGATTTACTCGGATGAGTTTTTACCGGAATTAAAAAGGGAAAATCATTGGTTTGTAGGGTCTAGGGGTAAAATGTTCTTTTTTCAGGCTAAGGTTAATGTAATAATTAACCTAAATATATAATTAATTGTTTAATTAATAAAGTGGAGGGGTATTCTTATGAAAGGGCCGAAAATTGGCTCTTATAGTGAAGTATTGCTCCACCCCATTTGAACCTAGGTGGAAGCTATGTATTAAATTTGTTTTAATTTAAGTTGGTAAATAAGTGTAATTAATTAATATTTATTATTTATTATCTTATTGAAAATAAAAGGGAAATCAGATTTTTTTATCATTTAAGAAAAACCTTAATTGACTAAGTCCTAAACTAGACTCCTAAGCCTAATAAAACTCTCACTCTCTCACGTCTATCTCACTTTCAAGTTAAATCTCACTCCTCCCATTCACATTTTCTCTGCCAAATAACAATCAAGAACAGAAAATTTTCCAAGGTTCTTTAGACTTGAAGAACTCACATGAAAATATAAGAAAAACAAACGTTAACCAATCACGTAGGCAATGACAAGGGTTTAAATCGAGTGGGGTATTGAAATTTCGTTGTTGGACGTGTGTTTGGAGAATTTTTTGGGCAGAAAGTCGAGATTTGAACGTCAAAAAGGTATGGGGTCTCTTCTCTCTATGACCCTTTCCCAAGAGACCCCTAAGGCTCAGTATATTCAATCTGACAACTAGGATTGTTTCCTCGTTGCATGTCCATGTCACTGGCTCCCAATGATTCGTAGGTGGGGTATGTTTGCTGGTAGAAATTAGGCGTGTGTTGCTTCTACGTGATGAATATGTTAATGTATGTGTGTTTGAAATCGTATGTTACAATATTATGTGGATGTGTGTGCAAAAATGTGATTTTGACTAGGTGTTCTCGGGTTAAGGCTCAAAAATTGTAATGTTATGGTTGTTATGTTACGCGCACAAACTTATGTAAATCGTGATGTTGACATGAAATGTAATGTGGCTTAATTGAGTGAGAATCTCCATGCTAATCAAATCTATGAAAATGTACCTAAAACGTTCTAAATGAACTAAGAAATTCCCAAAGAACTAATGTGTAACTTGATGAAAAGATGCTGAAGAAACACTGCAAAATTTTCCATTTTCAAATCATAAGTTTCGGTCAAGTTAAGAGGGTTCAAGATGTTTTGAAAAAATGAATTAAAACACGTGAGGTCATGGAGGATTGAACCCGTGACTTCACCATGATAAAAACCATGAAAATAAAGAAGTAAAAAATAATATGGTAATGAGGATTCTAACCATGGTCAATCAGGTTCCACGCCAGGCTCCAGCTGAAGGAGTGGCTATGCCATTTAACCCTTCTGGGTTTACAGGTGCTGAAGTGCGGGCATCTAAGGCCTAGATGTCACAGACCATCACAATGCAGGGCCAGGCGATGACCGACCATGTCAACCGACTGAATGTTTAGAGGGAGAACCCTCCGGTTCACACTATGGCTGATAGGTTGAGAGACATTACAAAGGTGAACCATCCTATTTTCATAGGTCTAAGACATCGGAGGAACATCAGGAGTTTGTGGTTGAGGTGCAATGATTTTGGTGTCTATGGGGGCCACAGATACTGAGAAAGGAGAGTTGGCTTCCTATTAACTCAAGGATGTTGCACAGACATAGTATAAGATGTGGCAATACAAGCGTGTTTTGGGCGTATTTCCACTCACTTTGGAGCTATTTAAGAAAGCCTTTTTGTAGAGATTCTTTCCCAGTGAGATGAGGGAGGCCAAGGTTGAGGAGTTTATCCACCTTAAAAAGGGATCCATGAAAGTCAGGGAGTACTTGAAGTTTGTTAAACTGTCCAGGTTTGTTTCTTCCCTTATATCTAACAACAGGGATTAGATGAACAGGTTCTCACAGGAATATACAGAGATCAAGAGGAGGAGTGCCGGTCTATGATGCTCCACGATAACATAGACCTCTCCAGGTTGATGGTATATCCCCAATAGGTAGAGGACATCCTGAAGAAGAGCGGCATCCATGATGCTAGGAGGAGTAAGTCTCAAGATCAAGCAGGTACTACTAATGTAGGAAACAGAAACAACTTTTGTGTCCGTGAGCATCCCTGATTCAAAAAGGGGCAACAGAGTTTAGGGAACTCTAACTCTCACATGAGTTCAGCAACTAGAGGATGTACAAGTGAGCGTAGGAGGGGCAATGGAGGTTAGATGCAGCGTCCTAGAAAGGATTGTGCTATGTGTGGCCGTGCTCACAATGGAGAGTGCAGACAGGGCACTAATGCCTGCTTCGGTTGCGGTAAGAGTTGGCACATGGTTAAGGAATATCCATAGAAATGATATCAGCCTGGAGGTAATGGTCATCGTAGGTCTTATCAATAGGATGAAGCAGCAGCTGAGCCTTCTAACAGGAATAGGTTCTACGCCCTTAAGGGCAGGGAGGAGCATGAGAAGTCCGCTGATGTGGTCACAGGTATGTTTCTAGTATTCTAAACATATGTTTATGCTTTAGTTTATCTAGGGTGTAAGATTTCATTTCTAACTCTTTTGTTTGCTCTGACTTTTTAGATATTTCCTGAAGTTCTGTTTGATCCAATTGTTGTTTGTACACCTATAGGAGAAAATGTAAGAACTGATAGAGTATACGAGGATTGCCCAATAGTTGTATGTGGAAAGACTATATGTGCAGACTTGGTTGAGTTACCAATGCATGATTTTGATGTTATTTTTGGCATGGACAGGATTCATAGATGTTATGCTTGCAGGGATTGTTGTATTAGGGCTGTGAGATTTCATCTCCTTAATGAAGAAGAGCTAGTCTAGGATGGTACAACTCGAGTCGTCCTAATCCCTTGATTTCGAACCTTAAAACCAACAAAATTATGTCCAAGGGGTTATTGTGTCATCTTGTGAGTGTTAATGATTTAGATCATAACATTCCTTTCATAGACTCAATGCTTGTGGTGATGAGTTCCAAGATGTATTTCCTGATGATTTGCCTAGAGTTCCTCCCCCTCGAGAGATTTACTTTGTTATCAACTTAGAAGCCGATACTAAAAAAATTTCACTTCCTCCTTACATAAATGCTCTAGCTGAACTCAAATAGTTAAAGCTACAATTAAAAGATCTCACTGTTAAGGGTTTCATTCAGCAGAGCATATCCCCTTGGGGTGCTCCATTTTTTTTAAAAGGAAATAAGGAACCCTTAGAATAAATAACGATTATCGCCAGCTCAACAAAGTCATTATCAAGAATAACTATCAACTCAAGGATGTTGCACAGACATGGTCTAAGATGTGGCAATACAAGCGTGTTTTGGGCGTATTTCCACTCACTTTGGAGCTATTTAAGAAAGCCTTTTTGTAGAGATTCTTTACCAGTGAGATGAGGGAGGCCAAGGTTGAGGAGTTTATCCACCTTAAAAGGGATCCATGAAAGTCAGGGAGTCCTTGAAGTTTGTTAAACTGTCCAGGTTTGTTTCTTCCCTTATATCTAACAACAGGGATTAGATGAGCAGGTTATCATATGAATATACGGAGATCAAGAGGAGGAGTTCCGGTCTATGATGCTCCACGATAACATAGACCTCTCCAGGTTTATGGTACATCCCCAACAGGTAGAGGACATCCTGAAGAAGAGGGGCATCCATGATGCTAGGAGGTCTAAGTCTCAAGATCAAGTCGGTACTACTAATGTAGGAAACAGAAACAACTTTTGTGTCCGTGAGCATCCCTGAATCAAAAAGGGGCAACAGAGTTCATGGAACTCTAACTCTCAGAGGAGTTCAGCAACTAGAGAATGTACACCTGAGCGTAGGAGGGGCAATGGAGGTTAGATGCAGCGTCCTAGAAAGGATTGTTCTATGTGTGGCCGTGCTCACAATGGAGAGTGCAGACATGGCACTAATGCCTGCTTCGGTTGCGGTAAGAGTGGGCACATGGTTAAGGAATATCCACAGAAAAGATATCAGGCTGGAGTATACGAGGATTGCCCAATAGTTGTATGTGGAAAGACTATATGTGTAGACTTGTTTGAGTTACCAATGCATGATTTTGATGTTATTTTTGGCATGGACAGGCTTCATATATGTTATGCTTGCATGGATTGTCGTATTAGGGCTGTGAGATTTCATCTCCTTAATGAAGAAGAGCTAGTCTAGGATGGTACAACTCGAGTCGTCCTAATCCCTTGATTTCGAACCTTAAAACCAACAAAATTATGTCCAAGGGGTTATTGTGTCATCTTGTGAGTGTTAATGATTTAGATCATAACATTCCTTTCATAGACTCAATGCTTGTGGTGATGAGTTCCAAGATGTATTTCCTGATGATTTGCCTAGAGTTCCTCCCCCTCGAGAGATTTACTTTGTTATCAACTTAGAAGCCGATACTAAAAAAATTTCACTTCCTCCTTACATAAATGCTCTAGCTGAACTCAAATAGTTAAAGCTACAATTAAAAGATCTCACTGTTAAGGGTTTCATTCAGCAGAGCATATCCCCTTGGGGTGCTCCATTTTTTTTAAAAGGAAATAAGGAACCCTTAGAATAAATAACGATTATCGCCAGCTCAACAAAGTCATTATCAAGAATAACTATCAACTCAAGGATGTTGCACAGACATGGTCTAAGATGTGGCAATACAAGCGTGTTTTGGGCGTATTTCCACTCACTTTGGAGCTATTTAAGAAAGCCTTTTTGTAGAGATTCTTTACCAGTGAGATGAGGGAGGCCAAGGTTGAGGAGTTTATCCACCTTAAAAGGGATCCATGAAAGTCAGGGAGTCCTTGAAGTTTGTTAAACTGTCCAGGTTTGTTTCTTCCCTTATATCTAACAACAGGGATTAGATGAGCAGGTTATCATATGAATATACGGAGATCAAGAGGAGGAGTTCCGGTCTATGATGCTCCACGATAACATAGACCTCTCCAGGTTGATGGTACATCCCCAACAGGTAGAGGACATCCTGAAGAAGAGGGGCATCCATGATGCTAGGAGGTCTAAGTCTCAAGATCAAGTCGGTACTACTAATGTAGGAAACAGAAACAACTTTTGTGTCCGTGAGCATCCCTGAATCAAAAAGGGGCAACAGAGTTCATGGAACTCTAACTCTCAGAGGAGTTCAGCAACTAGAGAATGTACACCTGAGCGTAGGAGGGGTTATTGTGTCATCTTGTGAGTTTTAATGATTTAGATCATAACATTCCTTTCATAGACTCAATGCTTGCAGTGATGAGTTCCAAGATGTATTTCCTGATGATTTGCCTAGAGTTCCTCCCCCTCGAGAGATTGACTTTGTTATAAACTTAGAACCCTATACTAAAATAATTTCACTTCCACCTTACAGAAATGCTCCAGCAGAAGTCAAATAGTTAAAGCTACAATTAAAAGATCTCACTGATAAGGGTTTCATTCAGCAGAGCATATCCCCTTGGGGTGCTCCATTTTTTTAAAAAGGAAAGATGGAACCCTTAGAATATATAACGATTATCGCCAGCTCAACAAAGTCATTATAAAGAATAACTATCAACTTCCCAGAATAAATGACTTGTTCAACCAACTCCAAGGGTCTAGTTTCTTCTCAAAGATTGATATTCATTCAGGGTACCATAAACTCTTGGTTAGGGATGGAGATATCCCAAAGATAGCCTTTCATACCTGTTATGGTCACTATGAGTTCCTAGTTATTTAATTTTGTTTCACGAATGCACCTGCTGCATTAATGGATCTCTTGAACAGGGTCTTCCATGAATACCTTTACTCTTTTGTCATAGTATTCCTTGATGCCATTCTCATCTACTCTAACACCAAGGAAGAGCGTGAAAAACATTTGAGACTAACCTTGCAGGTACTAAGACAACATAAGTTGTATGCCAAATTAAGCAACTGTGAGTTTTGGCTTCGATCAGTGACCTTCCTGGGTAATTTTGTGTCCGCCAAAGGTGTGGAGGTAGATCCCAGGAAGACAAAAGCTATTAAGAACATGCCAAAACCTATTACTCCCATAGATATTCATAGCTTCTTTGGATTGTTTGGTTATTATCAAAGTTTGTGGAGGGTTTTTCTTCCATTGCTACCTCACTGACAACTTTGACTAAGAAGAAGGCCAAGATTCATTGGACAGAGGCTTGTGACAAGAGTTTCTAGTAGCTCAAGGAAAGACTCATTTCAGCACCGGTGCTTTCTTTTTGTAAGAGTGGTGAGAATTAAACTGTGTATTTTGATGCGTATTGGGTTGGTTTGAGTTGTGTTCTTATGCAGGGTGGTAAGGTGATAGCTTATGCGCCCAGATAGCTCAAGGTCTATAAAAATAATTATCCCACTCATGAGCTGGAGTTGACAAATGTTGTGTTTGCACTGATGCTTTTGAGGTACTACTTGTATGGGGCGCATGTGGATGTGTTCATAGAAAAGAGTCTCCAGTACGTGTTCACACAGAGTGAGTTCAATCTACATCAGCGGAGATTGTTGGAGCTGTTGAAGGGCTATGACATGACTTTCCAATACCATTTAGGTAAAGCTAATGTTTTAGGTGATTCTTTATGTAGGATGAGCATGGGAAGTACAACCCACGTTGAGGATGGGAAGAAGGATTTGGTGAAAGATATACATAGACTGGCAAGAATGGGTGTTTTGTTAGTTTACTCTAGTAGTGGGGGTGTTTAAATTCATCCTACTTCTGAATCATCCTTAGTAGTTGAAGTCAAGGAGGGTCAGCATCTTGATCCTGTGTTGATGGAGATGAAGGACACAATGTTGGTTAAGAGGAGTGAGTCTTTTGCTTTGGGAGATGACGACATACTTACCTACCAGGACAAGCTGTATGTACCAGATGTGGATGATTTGATGACCACGTTCATTATAGAGACCAATAGTTTCAGATACTCCATACATCAAGGTTTCACCAAGATGTATCATGATCTCAAACAGATCTATTGGAAGGACATTGCAGATTATGTGGACAAATGTCCAAATTGTCAACAGGTTAAGGTAGAATATCTTAATCCTAGCGGTCTTACTCTGATTATTGAGGTTCCGAGTTGGAAATAGGAGGCAATTAATATGGACTATGTGGTTGGTCTTCCTAAGAATAGCAGACAACATGACTCAATATGGGTTATTGTAGAATGGATGAGTAAGTCTCTCCACTTAATTCCTATGAAGTCCACTTACAGAGCCGAAGAATATGTGAAACTCTACATTGATGAGACTGTGATATGGCATATAATTCGTTTGTCTATCATCTCTGGTAGAGGATCTCAGTACATTCACATTTTTGGATATCCTTCTAGAAGGGCTTAGGTATGTAGGTGAATGTTAGTACTGCCTTTCATCCTCAAATTGATGGGAAGGAAGAATGCACCATTCATACATTGGAAGACATGTTGAGGGCGTGTGTGATTGATTGTAAGGGTAGTTAGGACGATTATCTTCCTTTTATATAGATCTCATATAATAATAGCTACCACTCCATCGTTGGGATGGCACCGTTTGAGGAACTATATGGTAGTAGGTGTAGGTCTCCACATGGGTGTTTTACGGTTGGAGAGTTATCATTTTGGGTCCATAGATCATTCATGAGCCCTTAGATAAGGCCATGGTGATTAGGGACAGGTTGGCTACATCTTACAGTCGGCAGAAGTCTTATGTGGACAATTGAAAACGCCCCTTTAAGTTTAATGTTTGTGACAAGGTCTATTTGAAGATATCACCTATGAAGGGGGTGATGAGGTTTGGCAGGAAGGGGAAGCTATGTTCGAGGTATGTTGGGCCATATGAGATCCTAGAGCGTGTGGGAGAGGTGGCCTATGAGTTGGCATTGTGTGCGGAACTAACTTCTGTTCGTTCAGTCTTTCATGTCTCTATGTTAAAGAAGTTCCTAGGTGATCCAACATCGATTCTATCTGTTGAAGGTTTGGGGGTTGATGAAAATTGGTCCTATAAAGAGGTACATGTTGAGATTTTAGATAGACAGGTCAAGCGGCTGAAGAACAAGGATATCGCCACAGTGAAGATATTGTAGAGAAATCATCTTGTTGAGGGTGCTATGTGGAAGGCCGAGGCTGATATGAGATCCCGCTACCCACATCTTTTCAGCTCTTGATGTTAGACTTCCTACTCTTAAGTCTAAGTTTCCTTATCATTCCATTGTTTATTCTTATTGCTTGATTGTGTATAGTAACTATGTTATGATCAGACTGGCATTACGTTAGTTAGTAGTGTAAATCGGGGACGAATGTTCCTAAGGTGGGGAATAATGTAACAACCCTAAAACGACTATGCTAAATAATGCTTAATGTGCCTAAAATGCCTACGATTAGACCGGGTTCACAAAGATTGATGCGCGTAGAAACAGACCTCTGAACCCTTACGACATCCAAGACAACTAACTTGGGGAGTTAGTTGAGCTAGTAAAGGTTGGGTCCAGCCATGTTTGGCTCCCTAATATGAAGATTTACTTGGATGAGTCATTACCGGACTTAAAAAGGGAAAATCATATGTTTGAAGGGTCTAGAGGTAAAATGGTATTTTCCAAGCTAAGTTTCACATTGTAACTACCCTGAATATATAATTAATTATTTAATTATTAAGATGGAGGGGTATTTTGTGGAGAGAGGGCCGAAAATTGGCTCTTAGAGTGAAGTCTTGCTCCTGGGTTCAAACCTATGTGGAAGCAATAAATTAAATTTGTTTTAATTTAAAATTTGTAAATTAATGTAATTAATTAATAGTTATTAGTTATTATATGAGTTAAAATAAAAGGTAAATCATATTTTTTATCATTTAATAAAAACCTTATTTAACTAAGTCCTAAACTAGACTCCTAAGCATAATAAAACTCTCACTCTCTCACATCTATCTCACATTCACGTTCCATCTCTATTCTCCCATTCCCATTTCCCTATTCCAAATAACATTCAAAAACCAAAATTTACCAAGGTTCTTCGCACTTGAAGATCTCACACAAAAATATAAGAAAAACAAACGTTAATCAATCACGTAGGCAAAAAGAAGGTTTTCCGTCGAATGGGGTGTTGAACTTTCAGTATTGGACGTGTGTTTGGAGATGTTTTTGGGAAGAAAGTCGAGGTTTTAATGACAAAAAGGTATGGTTTCTCTTCTTTCTTGTTCTTTTTCAAAATAGACCCTTAAGGTTCAGTATATTCAATCCAAAAACTAGGGTTGTTTCCCCGTTGCATGTCCATGTCAGTAGCTCCCAATGATTCGTAGATTGGGAATATTTATTGGTAGATATTAGGCGTGTGTTGCGTTTTTGTGTTGAATATGTTCATGTATGTGTGTTTGAAATCGTATGAATGACAACCTATGTGTTCCGAAATTATGTGCATGTGTGTGCAAAAATGTGACCTTGACTACATCTTCTCGTGTTAAGGCTCAAAAATTGGAATGTTATAGTTGTGATCTTACGTGCACAAAATTATGTAAATTGTGATGTTCATTTGAAGTGTAATGTGGCTGAATTGAGTGAGAAACTCTTTGCTAATCGAATCCATGAAAATTCACCTAAAACATTCTAAATGAACTATGAAATTCCCTAAGAACTAATGTGTAACTTGATTAAAAGATGCTGAAGAAAATCTACTAAATTTAAAAGTTTCAAATAATGAGTTTCAGTCAAGTTAAGAGGGTTTAAGATGTTGTTAAAAAATGAATAAAAACAAGTGATGTCATGGAGGATTCAATCCATGACCTTATCATGTTAAAAACCATGAAAATAAAGAAGTAAAAAGGAATGTGGTGAAGAGGATTCGAACCATGGTCTTGGCTGGAAAATACAGTTTGAAAATAAGAAATGAGAGGAGTAGGATTCGAACCCAAAACCTCTCGGTCAAGTATAAGGAAAAATGAAAACAAAATAAGCCTTTGAAAACCAATGATCAAAATTCAATCAATAACAAGCCATGATCACAATGCTCATACAAGGATAAATCTATTTTGGGAAGAGACATGGGTTCATAATGCAATTGGATTGAAATATACATTAAAACCAATGCATTAACATCAATTCACAAGGATTAAGCCTTTGAAAATATTCTGAGACAGAACTCATAGCTAGACTGAAGAAGAAAAGATTTTATCATTTTTTTCTCTTTGAAAACTTTGAGATTAACTCTCTATGTGAAAGGTTACTTAGATGTTCTTGAGCTTTACGTTCAATGGAGGTTTCTACAGTGAAGTGATTTTTGGAAGGAAAGTCTAATTTGAGTGAATTTTATTTAGAATGGGTTTATCACGTTTTCGATACCTTAAATACACCAAAAAATAACAAAAAGAACCTACAAGCTTACTTAAAAGTCCATACATTCAAGCTCAAGTGTGAATAAAAGTACAAGGTAGATACATCTATAACCTTACTACTGAAATAACTATCCCCCACTTTGGGTAAACCTAATTAAAATCAACTTAACATAACCTCAGGAGGATCTTAACTTAACAACTTTCAGTTTCATCACTTAAAAGTTATTACCACTTTAGAAGAGCTTATAGTAACTCAACCTAGGAATACCAAATGCATTTTAAACCTTATTTTCTAGGCAAATTATCCCCAATCATCAAGTTAGGTCGTATTTCCCAACCACATATGGTTTTCAACAATACAATAGACTTCAAGAGTCATGCAAACCTTTGGGGAAACATTAGAGGAGACTTAACCATAGGAACTCTTCCTTTTCATTCAATCTTACAGTAAGGTGACTTCTAGGTCAATAAATCCACATCATAACCCTACAAAGATATTAATGCCACCCTTACTTCCACAATCAAGATTATACAAAGGACTCTAATCCATGTAAAGCAATCGCGAAGGTTCACACATATACAATAAGGAAATATTTGAACCACTTAGACATATACATATACTTAGGCAACATGAATCTTAACATTTTAACATATTCCTCAAGTATTTAAAGTTTAACCATTTTTATATGAGTATCATCATGGAAAGTCATATAGTAACACACCATTAAAAAAGTAACTCATATTAGCCATAATGACTTCTAACATGCATTAGTTATATCTTGACATACATTCCTCAACATAACATGCTATTTCACATAGGTGTCATATATATCCACAAGGGACATCATTGTCACGACCGGAGTCTAAACCCCAGACGAGACCGGCGTCGTTGGCCTCTCAGAGGTCACAAACAAGCCTACTTACATCATTCATACTTCATCTAGGTTACGTTTAGCGGAACATTTGAGTATTTTTATTTATTAACATACATCCTAATCATTCTATTAGATTCATAATTATTTACCATCAACCATCTAACATTAATATTATTAATGAAAGAAATAGTTTAATATAGCATTAAATGCATACTTGCCAAAATGGCACCAATACAATGTCTGAAAAGAAGAGGAAAGAAACGCTAGTGGAACATACTCAATAACTTCATCCTATAACTAAGCTAGAATATAATGGGAAAGCACCCTCGAAAGCATGAGGTCCTACCAAGTCTTGATGAATGCTCGACGTCCGTATAGCTACAGCATTAATCCTGTAGCTCTAGCGTCCACATGTGCCTGCACCTAAAAGTTTAGAATTGTATAGGGTTAGTACACACATGTATTAAGTATGGGTATATGAAAGCACACACCAAGGACATGCATGAGTAAGAATATCTCTTTCCTAACAACATGATTGTAGAAGTTCAAGATAGTGAACTTGCCAAATTGAGATTAGGAAAGTTAGTGAGCTCTCCAAATATGTATTAGGAAAGTTTATGAGCTTTCCAAATTTGGATTAGGAAAGTTCTGCCATGAGAGTAACATTCATCATCATACTTAAAATATTGCACACAGCACACAGTTCTGCCATGAGAGTAACATTCATCATCATACTTAAAATATTGCACACAGCACACAACAACTTACACATAGTACATATCATTATTCATATAACACATAAGGTTGTTCATATCATTCATTCGTATTGCATGAGACCTTCAAATCATCGAATTGACATTAACACTTCCCAAAATTAAGGGCTCAACATATGGGACCTCTACTAGGGAGTCTTCTTTAGCAAACACAGAGTCTGCTTCATTCATTCATGTGTAAACACCAACTATACCTAGGATGTAGTTAAGACTTTAATCAGGTTCGTTGTGCAATGACCAAGCATGACCTAGTGTCATTACTTGAATCTAAATCACCTCTTGATTATCCTATCCTAACACCATTGGTATTATTCCTTTCATAATGTGCATCATTTGAGGCTGGCCTCATTCATTCATTGGGAACTTTAAATTTAACAGATATAGATCATGTGAGCATCATGAAATCCAGTTTCATGAAACCCCACACCTTAAATAAGTCATAAGCATGCCTTGGTTTAAAAGTTGAGAGTTTTCATTTTAAGAGGAAATTCACTGTCACAACCCGAATGCACCCCCTAGAAGATAGGGCGAACCTTCGAATCGTGGCAAGGCAAACTAGACCCTTTGGGGTCTTGTACAAGCCATTTAATTATCATTCATCACATAAGACATGAAAAGTAGTGTGGAATTTAAAACTAGTCTTTAATAAAAACTTATGACAATCTAATTGTCACAAGCCAAATGTAAAATACGACATAATATCTTAGGGACACGGACCTTTACATTGAAAAATAAATACATAACAAGTCTTTAATTAAGAAACTAAGAAAAG
>NC_028641.1:17916053-17966881 GCF_001406875.1 Solanum pennellii | reverse complement strand
AGTTCTGCCATGAGAGTAACATTCATCATCATACTTAAAATATTGCACACAGCACACAACAACTTACACATAGTACATATCATTATTCATATAACACATAAGGTTGTTCATATCATTCATTCGTATTGCATGAGACCTTCAAATCATCGAATTGACATTAACACTTCCCAAAATTAAGGGCTCAACATATGGGACCTCTACTAGGGAGTCTTCTTTAGCAAACACAGAGTCTGCTTCATTCATTCATGTGTAAACACCAACTATACCTAGGATGTAGTTAAGACTTTAATCAGGTTCGTTGTGCAATGACCAAGCATGACCTAGTGTCATTACTTGAATCTAAATCACCTCTTGATTATCCTATCCTAACACCATTGGTATTATTCCTTTCATAATGTGCATCATTTGAGGCTGGCCTCATTCATTCATTGGGAACTTTAAATTTAACAGATATAGATCATGTGAGCATCATGAAATCCAGTTTCATGAAACCCCACACCTTAAATAAGTCATAAGCATGCCTTGGTTTAAAAGTTGAGAGTTTTCATTTTAAGAGGAAATTCACTGTCACAACCTGAATGCACCCCCTAGAAGATAGGGCGAACCTTCGAATCGTGGCAAGGCAAACTAGACCCTTTGGGGTCTTGTACAAGCCATTTAATTATCATTCATCACATAAGACATGAAAAGTAGTGTGGAATTTAAAACTAGTCTTTAATAAAAACTTATGACAATCTAATTGTCACAAGCCAAATGTAAAATACGACATAATATCTTAGGGACACGGACCTTTACATTGAAAAATAAATACATAACAAGTCTTTAATTAAGAAACTAAGAAAAGGACTATGTCCTCAAATATATGAGGACATACTTTGTCTTGAGAGGAACTTTCCGAAGCTTCACCTTCAAACCTTTAAAAGCTTCCATGCTATACATATAGAGTATAGAAAAGTATGGGATTAGTAAAAAACAATGTACTAAGTATCGCATATGCAAAATCATGCAAAAAGGGACATTTTAGTAAAATAACCTTTCATACCAAATAAAAATAACATTCATGAAACTAGGAACAAAACAACATAGTAAATATTATTAGCACTTAAAGAAGGATTTCTTTAATTTCTGAACTAAAAGAGCATTTTATTGAAACTTCCCAAAACCATACAGTAAACGAAACACATTACAATGAAATAGTAGGAACATAACAGTGAATATCGTGAAGGCCTTACAGTGAATGGCACAGTCCAAGTCATATGAATCCCTTCTCTTTGAAGCTTCCCTAACCCAAGTTATCCTAAGATTCCCTAAGGTAAGCCAAAAAGGGACCATCCGTACATACCCTTCAAGGCACACTAGTGCGATCCTTAAGACCACCAATATTAGGCTTACATCATTTGGAAATCAAATCCACGCCCTTGGCTAACATGTGCTAACATGTGCAACACACTCATAGGAGGTATAGGTCACACTAAATGCAATGTGAGCGTAGCATCCCATATTATGTCTCCAAGTTAGTGCTCCTAATGGATTACATTGCATCAAGAACTTCACAATAGTTATTCATAACATCACCCCATAACACTCTTTCACACGGAGTTCATGAAAGTACTCTTCACCCATGGGAGGTATAGGTCACAATTAGTGCATTGTGAGAATAACTTCCCATAGTAATACTCGCACCTAGTGATCCTAGTGGCTTCAATTGGATTGAGAACTTCACGACAGTCATTCTTAACATCAGTAATACACATGATAACTTAGTCCAATCAATTCTTTTGTGGGAGTTTTCTTAGCAGACAAAGACAATGATAGCTAGACATAGAATCCCGATATTTACCCTCTTCAGATGAGGGATACTCACTTGCCTAGAGTAAGGTCATACTTCTTAGCTTTTACATGAGTTTCTCAATATCTGCACCTCTGTGGGATCATAGTTAANATAGCTAGACATAGAATCCCGATATTTACCCTCTTCAGATGAGGGATACTCACTTGCCTAGAGTTAGGTCATACTTCTTAGCTTTTACATGAGTTTCTCAATATCTGCACCTCTGTGGGATCATAGTTAAGATAAGAAGATTGCTACTATGTAACCCATTCTCTACTACCGAGGATTACTCATCTCATGAGGTACATTTGAAATACAACAACTCTACTCAGGAACTATAATCCACCTCCCTTTCATATCCTCTTGTTGCTACACATAACATCACATGGATTCTCAACCTTATACACTATAGGTCAAGGATAACTAGGGAATATAATATCTCAACTCACGAAGGGCATTCATACTCCAACCTATCTTAGATAGCTGTTAAGAATGATGGGATTGCTAGTAAACACTTCATTTCAACTCACGAAGAGTGCTCACTGAAAGACTCCCCTCTTTACTCATTGTACCTTTAGATATCAAATTAAGTGTGTGTGTACATGTGAGCACACCTTGCATATAAGCATTATTTCATTCATAGCAATTTCTATACATGCTTTAGACCTTCATTCATCTAATCCCGCACTCTATATGTTTCACATAATCATATACTTCGTTTAGACATAATCTAGGTCAAACATACGATTAAAGCTTCACAAAACACAATGCAAGACTAAATTTAAATATCACTTAATTTCACCCATTAGGCCTTCCAATCCCCATTTACAATACATACTAATAATAATTTCAGTTCATCAAATAAACACCTCCACCAAGAAGGTGGATCATACCACTTAAGAACAATTTATAAGAAGAACTATACAATATACGCAACCCACCAATTAACAAAGCCAGCATAACCCATAACCAATTTCACAATATTTCATCATGATATGGCCCTTAGGTTAGTAACGAAACAACAATAATAGCATAAGCAAACTTAAGTTCAATGTCTACAAAACTAAGCTCATTTAACCCATTCCATAAACCAACATTAGATGAAAAGCATTATCATGATTTCATTGTATTCTTAGTATTAAAATCACCAATTAACCATAGAAACGTCATTCAAAATGTTTTCATGCAAGACACATATTTAGAGTTGAAGATAGAAGAAACTAGGGTTGAAAACCCTTTTTGAAAATCCATAAGAAGGGACTCCTTTAATCGAAGAGATTTCAAGGATGGATACCATACCATAGATAAGTGAAATCCGAAAGATTTTCTTGAAGAAATTGACCACCAACAGCCCTCCTAGCACTTCTTGACTTAATAACATCCAAAGAGACTTGAGAGAGAATTCTAAGGGAGAGGGTTTTTGGATTGTAGGAAATGAAGTATAAAATTAGGTGTTACGGTTTAAAATACTTTAATATACCTAAATGACCCACAAAATATCTTCCTATGTTCATAAAAGAGTAGGGGTGAATATACCAAACACCCCAAGACATGGCAGCCTCCTTAACAGCTTTTGCGCAGTCTCACCAACGGATCACCCAACGAACTGTTTGTCAAAGGATGGACCCTTGGTGGGGTATCGTTGGTTGAGACTTAGATGCGACTGGAGCCTGGAAAACTTAACTTGCAGGTCCAATCGAAGCCCATGGTCGACGGACCGTCCCTTGGGTTGTTCTTTAGTATTTTCTTAGGAAGTTTGGTACAAGTCATGGGCCCTTCTCTAGGGACCCTTGTGGCTCCTAGGTGGGGTTGTTCAAGATATTAAACTCCTAAACTAAGTTATCTAGGTCTTCGGAACATCCACATCTTTTTCAAGAAAAACGAACACGTAAAACTTACTCAAAACACATAGAGACACACAAGTACTTTCTATGGAACACCTTCTGAATGTCATGGACGTTCTTGCTCGATTGAATTCCAATCTTCACACACTGAATAAGGAAACTAATTAACAGATTTTAGATTAATATTAACTCAAGAAACAACCACAAATATCTAGTTCACTTTACTTCGTTAATGGCCTTACATGCTCCCCATGTTGGAATAACATTTGTCCTCGAATAACACTTAAAAATTCAAGAACAAAAAGGACTTACATAGCACAACATAACACATTACAATCATGATAAAAACACTCAAAATCAAACATCAACTAGGAAGGAAAATAATTCACACTTTTACACACTTGCGACATAAGTAACTCTTGCCAATCTTCACAAATTTCAAAAGTCACCCTTAACCTTCTTTTGTGGAGGAACAAGATCATATACAACACTTTTTCACACATTTAAACTTCAATTCAATACAAAACATTTTTTTTTCAAAATTGAGAAATTTTACAGTGAGCATTCACTGTGTCACTATTAAGCATGCCAAATTTTTCAAAAATTCATTCATTGAACAATTCACAAAGATGACATGATCATATGACCTATAGAACCACATAAAATCATACCATATCATAAAAACAACAATCATAAAGGTTAAGACATACCAAGACCATCAAATTGGAATCAGATATACTTCCTAGCCCCCATCCCATATGAAGGATTCTTCTTTTGAGCATTAGGATCTAGGGATGCTTGATTGACCTCTTCCTTTATTGCCTTGATTTTAGTGAATTATCTCATTTTTTGGCCCTTATTAACACAACTAAAACAACCATCCGTTCAAGCAATACATTTACTCGAATGTTTCTTTCCACAAGTAGGACAACTAGCACTTTCATAAGTGTGGCCACGACCTTGGGAATGTTGGTTGGGTGTCCTATCCTTGTTTCCCATGGAAGAATATTGGTGATACTCTTCTTCAGATTTTTNATACATTTACTCGAATGTTTCTTTCCACAAGTAGGACAACTAGCACTTTCATAAGTGTGGCCACCACCTTGGGAATGTTGGTTGGGTGTCCTATCTTTGTTTCCCATGGAAGAATATTGGTGATACTCTTCTTCAGATTTTTGTGACTAGAATCATCCGACCTAGGCCTCTTACCCTGTTGCCTTATCTCCCTTATTTTGGACTCCTTAACTTGTTCTGCATAAACCATGAACCTAGAGATACCCATGTCATTAAGATGCATTTCCATATGACACTCTTTTTCCATTAATATGGACACTCCGATCGAAAATTTGTCCATCCTAGCCCTAGGGTTGGCCACCATGGTTGGGGCATATTTAGATAATTGAGTGAATTTGAGGGAGTATTCTTGCACACTCATTCCCCCTTGACGATGAATCATGCCATGACCCGAAAGTACCCCGTACATGTGAGTGAGAACCCTCATTTCGTGACCGGGCGTACTTGACCCTTTGGGGTCTTCTGCAAGACTTTTAACTATCATTCATTACATACGACATGAGAAGTTGTGTGGAAATTAAAACTTTTCACGAATCATTAATAAAAGACAATCTTTCATAAATACTTAGAGAATCTCATCCTCACAAGCAAATTTAAGACACGACATAATAGATTAGGGACACGACCACTTTACATTGAAATAAAATACATAATAAGTCATTGACTAAGAAGTTTAGAAAAGTAGTATGCCCTCGAACATATGAGGGCATGCTTTGTCATGAGAGGAATTTTACCAAGCTACGCCTTCAAACCTTCTAAAAGTTTCAAACCTATACTCATAGTATAGAAAAGTATGGGGTTAGTACAAAATAATGTACTAAGTATGGAATATGGAAAATTCATGTAAAAAGGGAAATATTAGTAAAACAAGATTTCATGTCATATAATTATAACTTTCATGAATTTTAAAGCAAAATGACATAAGGAACATTACTTAACACATAAAGAATAATTTCCATCATTTTGAACCAAAGAATACATTTACTGTGAGCTTACCCAATTTTACGGTAAACACATCTCAACATTACAGTAAACTACTTAAGCATATGGATTTCACATAAGTACTCTTCTCCAATAGGACTTTTAGTTCACACTAAGTGCAATGTGAGAGTAGTATCTCATACTACCACTCCCACTTAGCGCTCCTAATGGTTTCCCGTGTATTTAACACTTTACAACAATTTAACCACATTACACACAGACATATAGAACATTATAGTATGTTTAAAACATTTATAGTGAACTAAAAAGACTCCAACAATGTTGAAATCCCAAGGTATTCACAATGTGGAAATGAACTCATTTTCGTAGGAGTTTCCTTTACTTAAGGATAATCACAAGACTCTCCAAGGTAAGACATGAAGGTAATGTATAAACACTTCCTTCATGGCACACTAAAGTGATCCTCAGGGCTAACCTTTTTGGCTTACTCACCTCAGGAGAACAAGTCACCACTCAAATCACAACACATTAGAAGAACACCCTACAAAACACCAAAGTCTATCGTTTCTGAATGCCTACTTAGTGATATTAGCAGATAGTGTCCTATACCACAACCTACACTAAGTGTTACACTAATTTAGAAGGTTTGGCACTAAGTATCCCCTTTCGGAAGGTCCTACTTAGTGCAATGTATGGGTAGCGTCCCATACCACCACCTAAACTAAGTAGCATGTTCTTTTAGAACACTTAGTTCAATCAATTCAAAGAAGAAGGACATGCTTTTAGAAGACTTATTACATTCATTACATTTGTAAGATTTTAGATTAAACGACAAAGACCATGAGATCTAAACATGGACTCTTGGTATTAACCCATATCGGATGAGGGCTCCTCACTTGCCTAGAGTAAGGTCATAATTTATAGCTTTTACATAATTTTCCCAATAGCTACAGCTATGTGGGCACATAGTTAAGGGATAAAGAGATTGCTACTAAGTAACTCTTTCGGTACTAACGAGAAGTACTCAACTCAAGAGGTACATCGGAATACAACATCTCAACTAACAAAGTCTAACCACCCCTTCTTCATATCCTCACGGTGCAAGGCATACCTCTCCACAAATTTTCAACATTATAATCTATAGGTTTAGGATAACTAGTGAACACCACATCTCGACTCACGAAGGTCATTCATCATCTGACCTATCTTAGAAAGCTCTTAGGATGTGGTGAGCTTGCTACTAGACACTTTATCTCAAGTCACGAAGAGTGTCCACCTTAAGACTCCCCTTTTTGACTCAACTTAGTGTCATACATTCATATAAGTGTGTGTGTACATGTGATCACATCTTTCACTTAAGCATCATTTCATTCACATTAGCTTCTATACATGCTTTGGACCTACATTCATGAATATACAGACTTTACATGATTCACAAAGTCATATACTTTCTTTAGTCATAATCTAAACAAAATATGCTATTCAACTTCACAAAACACAAGACAAGACTTATCTTCAATATCACTTCATTTCATGTACTAGGCCTTCAAAGCCACACTCACAAAACATACTATGTAATATCAAGTTCATCAAATAAACACCGCTACAAAGAAGGTGGACCATACCACTAAAGAGAAATTTATCATAAGGATTACGCAGTATAAGCAACTTACCATACAACAAAACCATAATCACCATAACCAATTTCTCAATATTTCATCATAATAAGGCCCTTAGGGTAGTAGCTAAACCAAAATAACAACATTAGAAAACCAAACTTCATACTTTACCTAAACATGCTCATTTAAATCATTTCTAACCTAAAATTTGAAATATGCATATACGTGAGTTTATTAGGTTTTTAACATTAACGACATCAATTCATACTAGAATAAACACATTATAACACTTTTAGAAGAAGACCCACGCTTAGAATCAAAGATATAAGGAAATAAAGTTTGAAAAACCTTTTTGAACTCATTTGGAAATGACTCCTTGAATGCAAGAGGCTTCAAGGATGGATACCATACCCTAATGAGAAGGAAACCCACTAATTTTTTATGAAGAACACGTAAAAACCCTCCCCTTCATTCCCTCCTTGAGTCTTAGCTCAAATGGTTACTTTGAGAGAGGTTTCTTTAGAAAGGGAGTTTGAATATTAGAAATTAGGAGTCTTGTCTAGGTATAGGGCTTAAAACTAACTTAATATGAATTAAAAAAACTAAAAATATTTACCTAGGGTCATAAAAGACTTTGGGTGAATTTATACAAAACACCCAAAGTTGGCAAGAAACATCACCAGCTTTTTAAGGAACCAATCGACGACCCATGCTACTGGGTGTCGTTGGGTCAACGGCCCGGTCTGATGGGAGTCATTGTCCTCAGAGTCTGCTTCATGGGTGTTAGACTTCACAATAAGTTGGAAATTTTTCTGCTATGTTTTGGGTCCTCTAATAGGGCCCCTTGTGGGTCCTAGATAGAGTCGTACCAAAAAGATAAACCCCTAAACCAAGTCGTGTAGGTCTTAAGAACATCCCACATCAATTTTGATTAAAACAAACACATAAAACTCACTCAAACACATCAATACGCACGAACACTTTCAAAAGCATATCTTCCGAACGTCATGGAAGTTCTTAGACGTATGACCTCAAAACTTAACCAAACTTCACACTCTGCCTAAGAACACTAAATTAACTTTTTTAAGGCAAAATAAACTCAAGAAACACTTTTGAGGCTCTAGTTCACCTTTGTTCGTTTTGGGGCGTTATAGTTCATAAATTCAAACATCTTCTTCTCCCTAAACTCTAAAGGAAACAACCTATATAGGAAAGACTCTTTGAACTCCTCCCAATAAACCGGACCAATTTCTAAGGGTCTCTCACCCTTCCATTGTTCATTCAAAACTTGAGCCACCTCCTTAAGTTGGTCAATGGCTAGCTCCGCTTTCTCCTACCCATAACATCTACCACTTTGAAAACCTCATCTTTTAAACCTTGTGTATCTCCATCTACCTTAGTACCATGAAAAGTAGGAGGTTTCATCCTCATGAAATCCCAAATTCTAGAGGTGGGAATACTAGCATTTGGTTGTTTCCTATCTCCATGATTTGGTTGGCTAACAAAGCGTATATTGATGACATGAGCTTCAGTCGTCATGAGTTGGGTCAAATTTATTAGGGAAGCCCTCAATTCCGCATTAGTTATATCTCCCTCAACAAAAGGATCTTGAGGCATAGGAGGAACTTGATACCCTTGGGGTTTCGTAGGCACTTGAGATTCTTGAAGCGGAACCTCCTCATTCCCTCCATCTAGGCCTTCAATATGACCTTTTTTGACAAGGGGAGGGATCCTCGCATTACCTACACCTTCCTCCTTCCTTCTAGCGATTGATCTCCTCGTATTCATGTCCTATAAACATAAAGAGAAGAGGTTAAGAGAACATACCTTATAGAACTCAAATCTAAGGCATGACATTAGAAAAGAGAAGAAAGTGAAACTTCTATCATTCTATAGACTCTTGTTCATGGATGTATCGCGACTCACACCAATGACAAAGATAATAGTAGATGTGGCTTGTGAAACTTTTAGTCCTTAAACTATTTCCTTAAACCTTATGCTCTGATACCAAGTCTGTCACGACCTAAAATCCCCCTCTAGAAGCTAGGGCTAACCCTCGTATTGTGGCAAGGCATACTAGATTGTACAACCATTTTAAATATCGTCTATCACATTAGACATTAAAAGTAGTGCGGAATTTTAAAATTTTCACGAATAATTAATAAAACACAATCTTTCATAAAAACTTACAGAATCTGATCATCACAAGCAAAACATAAGACACGACATAATATCTTAGGGGCACGGACCTTTACATTGAAAAAGAAATACATAACAAGTCTTTAATTAAGAAACTAAGAAAAGGACTATGCCCTCGAATATATGAGGACATACATTGTNTTTAAGCTTCTCTAACCCAAGTTATTATAAGATTCACTAAGGAAAGCCAAGAAGGGACCATCCATAAAACCTCTTCAAGGCCCACCAAAGAGATATTTAAGACCACCATTCTTAGGCTTACCTCATTTTGAAATAAATCCACGCCCTTGGCTAACATGTGCGACACACTCACAGGAGGTGTAGGTGTCACATTCTGGGAGCACCCCCTAGAAGTATCATGGCGTACTTAACCTCTCGGAGATCTTATACAAGCCCTTAGTTATCATTCATCGCATCAACATAGTAAATTTAGCGGAATTTTTAAAACTTTTCATAACACCTCATATTCTAGAAACTTACTTCATATACATAAAAATATATGTCATACTACATATATATAATCTAAGCTTGTTTTCCATCTTAGACTCAACAATATTAGAATACATTAGGGACATGGCCCTTAAAATATAATACAAAGCTATACAATGTTTAATAGACTTTACAATAAGTACACACTAGGACATAGATGGACTTAAGGATTCCTTTCTTTGAGTTTGGGAAATCACCTATCAAAATCTTCACCATTAAAGACATCCTTTAAGCATCCATAACCTACAGTTGTGTAAAAAGTAAAGAAGACTGAAATTAGTATAAGAATGCACAAAGTATAGCGATAATGCAAAAATATGCATTTAAAGAGGGACATTTTCTTGAAATCATACTTCATGCGTTTTGAGTAAATCTATATAAATCTTTAAAGAATAGCATATATATAATTGACATGCTTGATATAAGAATATTAAAGGTTAAACATCATTGAAAAGCACATATAGAATTTAAGTCCAATTTGAAGTGACTTTAAAGTGAGTTCATTCAACTTTACAAGGAACTATTTCTTTTAATTCATTAGTCTCCCAAGTAATCCTTTAAGGATACTAAATGAAATATATAACCTTAGAACCACAAGGAAAATTATACATATCGTCTTCATAAGAGAACACATAACATCGTAGAAGTATAATACAACATCCACATAGCTAAGTCAAGACCTTCACCATATAGTCAACAAGATCAACATCATGCATAAAGACTCATATCATGCACATCTTCATAACAGATAGACAAATACTACAATGTCATGCATAGGGAACACATACATAGTGTCATGCATTAGAACACCTTCCTAGAACTTCCTAAGGAGCTACATGTTCAATGTCGAGATTGGTTCATTACTTCAACCTAACCTATGTAACCTTCATTAAGTAATTCTTGTTAGGGTACTAGTCATTTACTTCTATTGTCCATTTTACTTTAGGGAAACTGTAGTGTTAACCAACACTAAGACCATGAGTTCTAAACAAGGAATTTGGTGTTGTAGAACCTTACACCAAGATAAGGTGTTCTTACCTTTGCCAAGATAGAAGATTACATATATCCTAGCACATTAGGTGATATCACTTGCTAGATACTATGTGGAAAGCATAGTTTATGGAACTAAGAGATAGGTATTCCTTCTATATACTATTGGTAAGTGGGGCCTCACCTCATGAGAAAACATAGGTGAATCTTCCTCCAATGAAAGTCAACACTTCATGTGTGTCCGTAGGTGAGTATTCATCTAAGGGAAGTCAACACTCTATAAGTGACAAATGGTGAATCTTTCTCCAAGGAATGTCAATACCTCTCAATGTCAAGTTCACTTGGTGCTAAGCTAAGTTCCATATATTGAAAAATCATTATTACATTTATTTACAAAACATAGGCTTAAAATATTCATTATTCATATGCTTATAGTATATTCAAGCACCTATCTAGTTTTAGAGTATTATTGGCACACCTCTCAATGTCCATCGATTAACTAGGTCATCATTCATTTGTGTATGTATACATATATGTGAACAAACCGTCCACATAACATCATAAGTCACACATGTTCATACATACATATTCATACATATAGAATCCGAAACTAGAACTATCGTATCAAGGTACACATGTGAAATACTTAGGAAAAATCCCATACCCATGCCCATAATAGTACACCTATCAAGACATCCTATTAAGTAATACATTATATACTTCACATTCATATATGTTTCATGCATCATAGTAGACATTAGGAATATAATAACAACCTTTCATTTAGAGACGACGACCTATATTACTTGTAATATGCATGTGAGTGAGTGTGTGTGTACTTTGGTCAACATGATCACATAATGTCAATAAAAAACATATTGAACAAGCCACCCTCTTAGACCATAATATTGATTCAAGAATAATCTACACAACACATAATAGCATAGGAAACAAGTCAACTTCATATAACCCTTAGGACTCCTAACTTGTGCTATTCATTCATTCACATAGGGTTACATTGGTAAGGGATTATTAACAATTTTAAATCATCAATGGAAAAAACTATACTTTACCCAAACATGGATACATACACGTGCTTATGCAATAGCCATACACCCAAGATCACAACTATAATAGGAAAAGTAGGCATAATCTTCAACTAGTAGCATTATAAGCACATGTTCATATATTCATCAATTTACCTTCATGGTCATGGTCAACACATATATAAAATGACAATAAAGTAAACATCTCCACCATAAGTGAACCATACCACAAAATGCCTCACAAGGCTTCATCAACTACAATATTACAAGGAAAGTAGATGAGATAAGCATTCTTACCAATTTCTCACTATTTGATTATGACTGATCAATACACTTTGTTCATAAACAACTCATATATAGGAAAGTAGAAAAATGTACTTTAATCATAAAAGAAACAATGGACAAGTCGCTACAACATCATACTATAACATAATTTAGGCATCTCACATGTACTAGCAAGTACAAGAACATAGAGCATTAGCCAATTTCTTTTATATGGATTATAGATCATATTTCACCAATAAAGAACATAATATGCAGTAGCTATTGAAATCATAGTCTATTTGAGACACTACTACAATTTCCACTAAGGTCGACTCAATCATGCTTCATATAAAGAGTTCATGGAAGGTATGTTTACATAGGTCAATCCTATTCAATCTATCATTAACTGACCCATTATGCATTCATAACATATAATTCATCCTCATATTTTGTTATAGGCAGCAGCTATACACATTAACCATGATCAATTCATAAAACAACTAATCTAACATCAGGATCACAACTTACAACTCCATAGACTAGAAGAACCTAGATTAATTCAAACAAAAACTTCTTTATTTTAATCATAAAAGAATTATATTCACAATTCAACCATAATATTGACCTAAAACAGTAGCTGCAAGAACCACAACATAATCGAGTTCAACATTTAATCACAGAAAGGGCCATGTTACAGTGAATTCCTAGAATTCTAAGCTAGGCATGTTAAACTCTTCATAAATGGATCCACATGTATCCTTCATCATAAAATCATGATCAATTCATGTAAATAACAGTAGATATAGCCACTTCAACATAATAGAATCATAATTTAATTGATAACAAATCAATATCACAAAGCGAGTTTGTGACCAACGAGCTGTCGTTTGGTCCGTCGATTGACACTGCCAAGGCAGTGTCTCGACAATATTTGAGGCCTTCTTGTGGGTCCTTTTGCTGGGCCCTTCACAAGTCTTACCTGAATGTTTCCAACGTAAATAAAACCCTTAAAAAGTTGTTGACCTTTCACAGAACTTTCACCAAAAATAAGAACCTGCAAGTCGTCCATATAGGCTAAGCCCCATCAAGATACACATTGAGCGTCTTAAGGTCTATCATTCGAACGCCTTGGACGTTCTTGGTCGTTTCACCTCCAAACTTCTAGAAAATACATATACCATCATTATAATCATTAAGATGCTTCAAAATCTGATGAAACACAAATATAAGCACTAATAGACACATGAGGCACATAGGTGACTAGTCATCGAAAGTGTTGGTCGTCCCTTGACGTTCTACTTCCAAATCACGTCAAACATTACTCAGTGCCTCTAAACTATATCATAAAAAATTTTATGACCTTAGAAACTTAATACAAATATGTTAGCCTCTAAAAACCCTATATCATTTTGGGGTCTTAAAATATCCCCATTTGGGAACATTCGTCCTCGAATAACACTTAGGGCTCTTTAATCACAACATTGACTTCAATGCATCATAAAGCAGTTCATAACATTTATAACATCATAAAATAATTTTAGCACTCAATGCACACATGCAAGAAAAAATTTTACTTACTCACTCTTTAATGCATCAAACACATAGGCTGATTTCAACATTACTCAAAACAANAACATAAAATAATTTTAGCACTCAATGCACACATGCAAGAAAAATTTTTACTTACTCACTCTTTAATGCATCAAACACATAGGCTGATTTCAACATTACTCAAAACAAGTAGCGACTTATCCTTCAATACACATACGCTGGAGTTAATTGAATCAACAAAGATCTTCATTAGTTAAACCTAGTGTCGTAAAGGTCATACTCAATCATACCATGGTTAGTTGTGTCCATGGAGGAATGTCCTTCTCTTCAACACACTTACATGTATCATTAGTTCACACCTTAGAAAAGTACCAGGTCAATTCCTTTTAAAAAGAGAAATCCTCAACTTTTAACAAAGACATGCACATGATTCCTTCCTAGTGAAGTCTAAATGGTAAGTAACACCAAGCACATCACAACAACTTGGATGAAATTTCACAAAATGTAAATTTCAAACATATTACCACCTACACAGTAAGAATATTTTAAGAAGAATCTCACAAATCATAGGCACACGCATGAGCAATTAGCGAAACATACTTTCACCTTTCAAGAATGAGCCTAAAATTATGCATTTTAAATCATAAAATTCATATTGTTTTTAGCGACTCAACACATTTAATTTTAAGGAAACTCAACTTTTTATTATAAGGCTAAACATTACACTCTGAAGTGAGTAAAACAAGTTTCTTGTCAAATCTTATGAAGTCCATGCGCAATTATGCACAATACAAATGAGGAAACATGGATTTTTATCAAAATTTTCTTTCATTCACTTTTGAATCTTTAAATATTTTTAAGGTAATGTCAATTCAGACATACCAAACATGTAGAGGTCATGCAATTCATACTTTATGCAAAAACTTATTAATGAAAAAACTTACTAAAATTTCAATTGATTAAACCTAAAGTAAGAATAGAAGGTCAATGGTAGAAAATATCTACAACCTTACTACTCAATCACCATCCCCCACTTAGGGTAAAACCACTTAAGAGCCACATAACCCAAACATAAGACGATCTTAGCTAAACAATCATTATTTTAATCACTTAAATGTTATTAGCACTTTAGAACGAATTCATAGAAAGATAACTAAGGAAAACCCAAACTTCATCTCCTATGTAACTTATATCTAATTTACAAGTTGGGCTATCCCATTCAAACTTCATCTGTTATGGTATGGGACACTATCTACTCTTTGGGGTGTTGTTGAGTTTTCTTCTAATGTATTGTCTTTGAGTGGGGGCATTAAATATTTTGTTTTGCAAAAATCATGGAAATCCTTATCTAAGTGTTAATTGATGTTTATTATATTGTTTTAATTTTATATTCATGAATGTTTACTTAATTGGCATGAAAATGTCTTTTTGTACTAACCCCATACCGTCCATTTTTGCATGTTTTTGCATATGCCATACTTAATACATTCTTTTGTACTAACCCCATACTTTTCTATACTCTGTAAGTATAGGTTGAAGGATTTTGGAAGAATTGAAGGTGAAGCTTGTGAAATCCACTCTCTCAAGATTTGGTATGTTCTCAGATATTCAAGGACATAGTCTATTGTTTCCTAGTTTTATTATTTAGACTTATTATGTATTTTTATTTCAATGTAAAAGGTCTGTGTCCCTAAGATATTATATCGTGTCTCCAAGTTAACTTGTGATGATGCGATTCTCATACTTTTAAAATACTAGTTTATTATTAAATGTCTTGAAAAGTTTTAATTCTGCACTACTTTTCATGTCTTATGTAATGAAGGATTGTGAAAGGTCTTGTACAAGACCCCAAGGGGTCAAATACACCTTTGCCACAATCCGAGAGTTCTCCCTAACTTCTAGGGGGTACTTTCAGGTCGTGACATGTAGTTTTGCATGCATAACAATGAATCCCACCACACTTATGGATAGGAATCTATATGATGCTTAGGAAACTCTCACTTTCTTGGAAGAACCATATCGTGCCTCTAGAGTTATGACTCTACAGTCTTTTAGCATCTAATGCTTTTATTGTTATTATAGGCAATGAATAATCGAAGGAACGCGGAATGAAGACTTGAAGAAGATATTACAAATAAGGGTTCCTCCACGTGGTGATCAAGTTCCTCCTCTTGAAGAAGATGTTAATGATGACCAAACTCCGGTCAATCCTCCTCCTTTGAAAGACAGTGATATAAGGGTGGATCTTTTAAAATGGCCCAACCCATAACTACTCAAGCACAAGAATTCACTATCCAAACTAAAGTCATGACGACCAAAGATAATCGAGAGGTTGCACCCCAAACAAACAACCATTTTGGCACCATGGCCTCGCGCTTGAGGGATTTTACTAGGATGAATCCCCCTAATTTCTATGGGTCCAAAGATGAATAAGACCTCAAAGAGATATTTGATGAAATCTACAAGATCCTTTATGCTCTGAGGTTTACTACTAGTGAGAAGGATGAGTTAGACACTTACCAACATGAAGATGTGGCCGAAACTTGGTACGTCCAATGGACAGTCTTGATAGATTCTTTCCTAGGGAGAAGATGGAATCTAAAGTGGTGGAGTTTATCAACCTTCGTCAAGGAGGTATAATTGTGATTGAATACTCATTGAAATTCACTAAATTGTCAAACTATGCTCCGTCTGTGGTTTTCGATTCTGGGGATGAAATAAACCGCTTTGTGACAGGAATGTCGGATTACTTGTAAAAAGAGTGTATTTAGGCTATTCTACATGACAATATGAACTTTTCTTGCCTCATGGTTCATGCTAAAAAAGTGGAAAAGGCAAGGGATAAGAGGAAAGGTAGAGATGCAAAGAGGGCAAAGTTATTTGATGGTGGTTCTTCAAAGACAAGCCTATGTTTAAGAAGAGATTTTCTAATCATGTTCTTTCCAAGTCCCTTATGTCTAGGGATTATAGGTTTTCTAACCCTAAGCATAAAATAAAACGGATACTAGTTCACCAACAAAGAAGACAACTTGTGGAAAGTGTGGCAAGAAGCACTAAGGTTATTGCCTTAAGGGAACGGATAATAGTTTTGGTTGAGGTAAAAGTGGGCACAAAATTTGAGATTGACCAAAATGCTAAGGGGAAAGGCAAGGAGATTGGGCAAGCAAGTGGTTCTAATGATGTTCCGAAGATGAATTGCTTTCATGCGCTTAGCTCTAGTTGTGAGCATATGGTGACCAGTATGTTAAAAATCTTTTCTATTGATGTATATGCTTTACCTCATCCGGATGCTACTCTATCTTTTGTTACTACTCTATTAGGTAAAAGGTTTTACATTTTGCTTTATATCTTGAATGAACCTTTTATAATGTCTACCTTGGTTGGTGAGTTGGTTGTTGCAAAGAGGGTGTATAAAAATTTTCCGATAACGTTGTCCAATAGAATTAATTTTTTTGACTTAGTATAACTTGATATGTTTGATTTGTATGTCATATTGGGTATGGATTGGTTGCGTGCTTTCTTTGCCTCTATAGATTGTAGAACAAGGGTAATGAAGTTTAATTTTCCGAATGACTTCATTTTAGAGTGCAAGGAGGGAAATTTTATTCCTAGAGGTCATATCATCTCTTGTTTGAAAGCTTGGAAAACGATCTCTAAAGGGTTTTTATACCTTATAGTAAGAGTCCAAGATTTAGATTTCAAAATTCCTCCCATTAAGTCGGTCCCCATAGTGAGGAAATTTTTGGAGGTCTTTCCTAATGATCTTTTCGGTATTCCTCCTGAATCGGAAATTGATTTTTGTAAGGTATTGTTACCAAAGATAAATATCATTTCAATTTCTCCTTAATAGATATCTTTGGCCGAATTGAAAGAGTTGAAGGCTCAACTCAAAGATCTACTAGACAAAGGCTTCGTTAGATCTAGTATTTCTCCATGGGGTGCTCCGATTTTATTTGTGGAGAAGAAGGATGGATCCCTTAAGATGTGCATTGATTATCGCCACCTCAATAAAGTCACTATTAAGAACAAGTATCCTCTCCCTCGAATTGATGACATGTTTGATCTACTACAAGGGCGAAGCAACTTTTCTAAGATAGACTTGAGATAGGGGTATCACCAACTTAGGGTTAGAGGTGAGGATATACCAAAAGCGTCATTTAGAACTAGATTTGGTAACTATGAGCTCTTAGTAATGTCCTTTTGGTATCACTAATGCCCTGGCGGTATTTGTCATTGTCTACACTGACGACATCTTGGTATATTAAAAAAATGAGGGTGAACATATGGATCATTTGAGAGTTGTATAACAAGTGCTTTTGGAGAATCAATTATTTGTCAAGTAAAGAAAGTGTGACTTTTTGTTGAGGTGGGTGGTTTTTCTTGATCATATCATCTCTAGTGGGGGAGTTGAGGTTGAACCAAGGAAAATGGAGGCGGTGAAGAATTTTCCTAGACCATTGACTCCAACCGACATTAGGAGTTTCTTGGGTATAGTGGTTTATTATCGGAGGTTTCTTGATGGTTTTGCGTCCATTGCATCTCCTTTGACTACTTTGACCTAAAAGAGTAAGAAAGTTGAATGGTCGGACGCATGTGAGGGATGTTTCCAAATCTTAAAATATAGGCTTACTTCTGCTCCGGTGTACACTTTACTGGAGGGTAAAAAGGTCTTCTTTGTATATTGTGGTTCAAGTCAAGTGGGTTTAGGGTGTGTGCTTAAGCAACATGACAAATTTGTAGCCTATGCTTCTAGACCACTTACGGTGCATTAGAGGAATTATCCAAATCATGAACTTGAGTTAGCAACCGTGGTATTTTCCTTGAAAATATGGTGGCAGTACTTGTATGGTGTCCATGTTTATGTGTATATTGACTACAACAATCTTCAATATGTGTTTAGTCAAATGGATTTTAATCTCCGTCAATGAAGGTGGTTGGAATTGTTGAAAGATTACGACATGAGTATTCCTATCACGCCGGAAAGGCTAATGTGGTTTCGGATGCACTAAGTCTTATGACTATGGGTAGTGTGTCATATATAGAGGAAACCAAGAAAGACCTAGTGAAAGAGTTTCATAGGTTGGCTAGATAGGGTATTAGGTTGGACGATTCTACGAATGGTGGTTTTATGATCAATCATAACTCCGAGTCATCTTTGGTGGTTGAGTTGAAATCCAAATAACACCTTGATCAACCGTTGATGGAGTTTATAGAATCGGTTCTTGGTAAGATTAATGAGTCATTCTCCTTAAGAAGGTTGTGTATTCCCAATGTAGATTTTTTGAGGAACCAGTTCCTTGAGGAAGCTCATGGGTCCCGTTACTCCATTCATCCGTTTTTGACAAAGATGTACCTTCACCTTAGGGAAGTATTTTGGTGGGAAGGTTTGAAGAAGGACATAGAGGAATTTGTAGCAAAGTGTCCAAATTGCCTACAAGTGAAAGTCGAACACCAAAAGCCAGGTGGTTTACTTCAAGAAATCCAAGTTCCTACTTAGAAGTGGGAAGACATCAATATGGATTTTGTGTTAGATTTGCCTCGGACACAAAAACAATATGGTTCTATATGGGTTGTTTTAGATAGGTTGACCAAATCCGATCATTTTATTCCCGTCAAGTCTACCTATTCGGTGGAGGATTATGCAAGGAATAGATGAGATTGNTCAGAAGTGGGAAGACATCAATATGGATTTTGTGTTAGATTTGCCTCGGACACAAAAACAATATGGTTCTATATGGGTTGTTTTAGATAGGTTGACCAAATCCGGTCATTTTATTCCCGTCAAGTCTACCTATTCGGTGGAGGATTATGCAAGGAATAGATGAGATTGTGTGTCGCCATGGTATTCCATTATTCATCATATCAGATTGGGGTGCACAATTCACATCTAGGTTTAGGAGGTCATTCCAAGAAGGTTTGGGTTCCAAGGTAAAGTTAAGAAACACTTTTCATCCCCAAACGGATGGACAAGCGGATAATACTATTCAAACCTTTGAGATTCGTAGGGCTTGCATAATAGATTTCAAGGGAAATTGGGATAATCATTTGCCTTTTGTGGAGTTTGCTTAAACTAATAATTTCCATTCATCCATATCCATGGCTTCTTATGAGGCCTTGTATGGTAGGAGGTGTAGGTATCCTATTTGATGGTTTGAAGTTGGTGAATCTTCTCTTTTGAGTCCCGGTTTCATTTATAGGACTTTGGAGAGAGTTCTTATCATAAGAAATTGGTTGCAAACGGCCCATAGTCGCAAAAGTCTTATGTCGATCATAGGAGAAGGGAATTAAAGTTTTAGCAAGGTTATAAGGATATCCTACTTGTGAATGAGGTTAAGTCTCAACAAACGAGACCCCACAAACGGGCCGTTGATGGACAGACGGTCCGTTGGTTGTTCCGTCTTTGAGACTGCCCAAAAAGCTGCCTTTTTTTTTTAATGACTTGGGGTGTTTGCTAAATTCACCTAAACTCTTTTATGAACCATGAGTGATACTTTTAGTGTTATTTAGGTGTATTAATGTTTTTCAAACTCTACGACTTAATTTTAGACTACATTTTGTAAAACCCAAAAACCCTCCCTCTTAGAAGACTCTCTCAAGTAACTATGGAAGATAGAACTCAAGAAGGGCTACAAAGGGATATTGGTTGTCAGATTATTCACCATAAATCATTGGGGTTTCCTCTATGTTAGGTATTGTATTCAACCTTGAACTCTCTTCTATTCAAGGAGACCATTTCTAAAAGATTTCTAAAAGAGTTTTCCAACCCTAACTTCTACTCTCTTTGACTCTAAGTATAAGTCTTGCATGAACACGTTTATAATTATTCAAATATGATTTTTATAATATTATTTGTTGATTTTAATACTAAAACTTCAATGAAAATATGTGGAAGATTTTTATCAATATTTGGCATAAGAAATGGGTTTTAATGAGCATGATAGTGTAGTCTCTAAACTTTCATTTCTATGGACTAATGTTGTTTAGCTAATTCCCTATGGGCTAATTTATCATGAATTTTTTAGTAAAATAATATAGGTGATGGAATCTTATATTAAAGGGTAAATTGGATATGTTGCTTAGCTTTAATTATGAAATGCTCTTGAGTGGTATAGTCCACATTCGTCGTGGTGGTGTTTTCTTGAATTGTATGAATGTGTATTTACTTTTGCATTGTGTATGAGGCCATGAAGGAATACTATATGAAGAAATATGGAATTGAACTTATTCTTGTTAATGTGTTTTTATGAAGCTTGTTATGAAAAGTAGGCTAGAGAGTATGCCTAAATGAATAATATGATTATGTGAAGCATGTTAAAGTGTGTGATGTGATGACAGTAAGTCTAATCATGTATATAAGGGAATGTAAATTAAATGATTTTTATGTTCAAGGTGTGATTACATGTACACACACTCACGCTTGAGTGAATGAATGTATCTAAGTTAAGTCGAAAGGGGATTTTTTGTGTGAACCCTCATTATGTGTAGAGATGAAGTGTTTAGTAGAAACCTCACTATTACCAAGATCTTTCTACTGTATGTTGGAGGATGGATACACTTCGTAAGTTGAGATGTGGTGTTAAAAATTTATCCTTCACTTTTCATAGTGATTGTTGAAAATCCGTGGGGATTTATGCCTAGCACCAAGAGGATATTAAAAATAGGCAATTACGCTTTATGAGTTCAGATGTTGTATTCCAATGTAACTCTTGAGATGACTACTCCTTGTTAGTAAAGAATAATTTTCTAATTCAATACTATAAGGGTCTTAACTATAGCCATAACCAACAATTTAATACATAACTATGATATTCAATGAAACTAGGTCAATTCAATATAGATTTATCAATCTAAGAAAACATTGATTTCATTTCAATACAATTATTACATCAATAAATATCCCATATAAAACTACACTCAAACTCAAAAGCATTAGAATAATATCACTTAACCTATAAAGTAATAAAAAACTAGGGTTCATCAATATAACACCACTCAAATGACATAGGTGCAGCTTGAGCCTATAATGATTGTAATGATGTTCCAAGGTCCTAAAATTGTCTATAACGTAATATTGATGCAGTTTCTAGAGTTTTAGATGCATTGGAAGCCAAACGTCGAGGAAAGACCAAAACGTTCGACGATTAAGGCACCTATGTGAATCATATGTGGTTATGTTTCTATGGTCTGTTTCATGAGTTGATGAGATCATTTTATGAGTTATTATAGTGTTTATAGTCAGTTTGACAAGTTTCTTTAAGCTTGGAGGTCAAACGTCCAAGAACGTTCATGAAGTTTGAAAGGTTTTTCTGGAAACGAACTTGTCTGTCTTAGCAGGTTTTGTTGACATTCACATGTTCGTCTTGGATGAAATTCATGAGATAGGTCCTAAAATCATGTACGAGCATGTTTGGTTTTGAAACGTTTGCTAAGACATCTCCGAATACCATCCAAGGGTCTTTGACGAAGGACCCTTTTCAATGAGCGAAGATTGCCCAAGAAAGCCCAACCTACAGAGGTAATCGACGCCTAGTGGGTCAGTCGATGCCGCGTAGATGAGGGGTTATTTGTGTAAACTTAGGCGTAGGGAAGCAGGATCCAAAGACCAGCCTCTGTCCNCCCCGAATACCATCCAAGGGTCTTTGACGAAGGACCCTTTTCAATGAGCGAAGATTGCCCAAGAAAGCCCAACCTACAGAGGTAATCGACGCCTAGTGGGTCAGTCGATGCCGCGTAAATGAGGGGTTATTTGTGTAAACTTAGGCGTAGGGAAGCAGGATCCAAAGACCAGCCTCTGTCCAAAACTACGAACCAACAGGATGGTCCGTTGGTAAAGGGACGAGCCATTGATGGTCTTCCATCTGTTAAGACTGTCTCTGCGCAGCTTACTATATTAAGTTCAAGTGTGAAGTTTTAAATTCATCCCACGTCCAAATAAGAGAAAGGGCGGTTGCATAGGTGTCTTTTGGGTATTTTAAACTACTTTATAATCCTAAAACACTTAAAAGATTTAATTCTTCAAAATCAAAATCCGAATTCCCTTAGAAATTCTCTAGAACTCCATTGGAGTTAATACTCAAGGAAAGTCTTGGATTGGATAATTGAGTGGATATTCTTCATCAAATTGGAATATTATTTTTATTTAGGTATGTTTCTTTATCCTTGCAACTCTATTCATCATGTAACCCAAATTTCAAAGAAGTTTTCTAAAGTTTTTAAAGATGAATTCTCCAATTTCATGATCTATCCATGGGTTCGTGCATTAATGATTTTAAAGCACTGTATATTGATTTAATTTTTGTTAATTTGATTATTTTAACTGAATCAACATATGAACCCTTGTAGTTGATGAACCATATTTCTTGACTACTTTATGGCTTATGTGATTTGGACTTAATGCTTACGAATTCTAGTAAAGTTTTCTATGGGCTATTGATTGACGTAATATTTGTATTGAATTTATATCTAGGTTGTCTTAGATTTATTTATCTTTATATAATTGACATAGTTTCATTGAGTATCATAGTTGTTATAGTGAATTGATGTTCATGGCCATCGGTATGGGCCTTATGATATTGAATTGGGTGATTTAGCATTGGATTGAAGTGGTGAGGATGGAGTGGTGGTACGATGCGCTAATAGTTTTTATTATATGTTAATTAGATTTCAATTATGTTGTGATTTGTATGGTCAACTTATAGTGGCGGTTTTATGTGTTTTACTTGCAATTGATGTGGTCTTGTTGACGTTACTTTATGCAATATGATGATCATGGCCTTGCCAGCACTAATTGAAGTATTATGATGATTTGTGTAGTTTACTAGGTGAAGTTGGATAATAAATATTTACATGATAAGCAATGTGAAAGTATATGAATTCTTCTATTGATGCTATTTAGGAGATCATGTTAGACTAGGACTATGTCTTTATGTGTATAGTGTTAGGGTTGATTCATGGTTATTCCTACTTGACTATATGAATCTACGATGTTCATATTCATGATGATATGGTAGTGTATAGGATGATTTAAAGATGATAATGCTTATTCCTATATGCTTCTAGAATGACATGTGATATGTGTTAAAATGAAGTATGTCGTGTCCTGTCATGGTTGTCTTGTGTCCCTTACTTGATGCATGTACGAATGTGGATATGAGATGTAGTGACTTAGGACGACAAATCCTTCTAGTTTTCTATTTATGAATCACATGAGACCTTAAATCATATTATGAGGGTCCTTATTGTAAAACATTGAACCTAGAGGTAAGGTTATGAATGTTGAATTCTAAAGACGTAATGGTATCCTTAAAGTAAAGGAATGATCGATTTAAGGTTGGTTGGCTGGAACGACATCATATCAATCCTTAGGAATTTAATTATGAGCTTCTTTTCTCCATGGTAAGGTAGCCCTCGTTGACATCTTTTGTATGTTAAATGTGATTGGGTAGTGAAATCGATATGGAACCCCTTTATATGAACTATTGATGTAAAATACTCTTTGAGAACAAAGGCTAGCACCGACAGAGTATGGTAAGGGAAGTACCTCTAGTTAATGGATGAGACAAGACTACAAAGCACGCCCTTAATATTCCATAACCATGTGCCTTCATAGGATGTTTCCAAGTTCTACCATTGGCAAGTAGACACACTCATCAGAGTAGGTTAGAACACCGGATTCGAGGTCTATCTACATGTTCTATGTTGGTTATTTTCTATTTTCATCATATGTGATACCTACTAGCATTAGAGAAGTTCTATGAAGTTTAGGTGGAGGTCGGGACGCTATCTAGACATTTCACATTTGACTTTGAAAGTGTTAGTTAGAGTTCGTAGGTATTGTCCAAGACCAAAACTTGAATGTTCTTATGTGATGAATAAGTCTTAAATGAACTAATGAATGTAATAACTTAAGTTAAGAAAGCATATTAAATAAATAAGTACTTATTCAAAGTAGTTAAGGTTTTTCTAGTTAAGATTTGAAGGGGGAATTGGAATGGTCACTTGGTATCTTTCGTAGATTACTCTTAAGAATGACTCTAGTTATGGAAGATGTTGATTATGTATAAATGATCTAAGTCTTCATTAGTCTTAAGGATTATTTAGGTAATCTTGAAGAGGGCAATCATGGACGTTATCTCTTTGATTTACTTAAGTAAGTATTTTAATAACCTTTGGAAGGAGAATGTATTATTACCTACGCGTTGATGTAAGTGGGAATGATTCTATCTTAGGTAGTCTATTGAATCGCTTAAAGTGTGTGTAAGGTATTGTTATGGGTGGTAGATTCACAACTCACTCAAGTGAAACTTAGAATAAACTTTGGTAGAAGAATCTGATATTCATATGTTTCATGTCTACTAAGAGTGTGTTCATATCATTATAGGTGGTCTTAAGGATCATTTATGTGTGCCTAGAGAAGTTTTATGGGCGGTCACTCCTTGTATTGGTTAAGTGAGTATTAGGATATCTTTTTGTGAGGGACTTATATTTTATAAAGCGCGTATAGTAGAATTAAGCAACTTCACTGTAACGGTGAAGAAGTTCACTATACACAGAATTAAAGTTACTGTAACGTTGTCCTACAAAAGTTCTAAATTTTCTTAAGTAATAGCTTATGAATTTATAATGTGTTAAATTTTATTGTTATTATTATGCTATGATATTTAAATGAGAAGATGCATATTTCTAATAAATGTCCATTTTTTTTTATTTTATGCACAATGCCATACTTAGTACAAGTGTTTGTACTAATTCCATACATTTTGTTATCTCTAAAGGTGTAAGTGAAAGGTGAGAATGATTGTGAAGGAGAGATTCGATTCGAGAGTCATTCAAGAAAAGTTGAAGTAGGTCCTCAATTTATTCGAGGTCATACATACATGTCTTTTATTTCAACGTATTGTAGTATACTAAGTAAATCTATATTTTGAAGTAAGGGCCTTGTCCAAAGTACTCTCCTGTCTAAGCTTTGATGAGATTGAGACTTACTATTTCTTATGATTTCTAATGAAAGATGTTATTAAAAATATTCTATTGTTTTGTTAAAAGTTTTAATTTTTATACTACTTTTAATTATGCATATGTAATGAACGATACGAAAAGGTCTTCTAAAAGACCTGCGAGAGGTCAAGTACGTCGGTTGCATTCTTGGAATGCCATATCTTCTAGAATGTGGTTTTGAGATGTGAAAAGCCTTATATTAGATAATAGGTTATGAANTGTAAAAGACCTGCGAGAGGTCAAGTACGTCGGTTGCATTCTTGGAATCCCATATCTTCTAGAATGTGGTTTTGAGATGTGAAAAGCCTTATATTAGATAATAGGTTATGAAAGTAGTATTAGGAATCGAAAAGTCTCATCAAGTCACGTCTAGTAGAGTCTTGACCATCGGTGTGAGTAACAACACATCTATGGGCGTGAGGATATAGGACGATAGAGTTTCCCTTCTTTTCTACTCCTATTTTGTGCCATAGAGTAAAAGTTTATGATTACTCTTTTCTTATGATTTTCCCTGTGCTTATAGGAAAATTAATACGAGGAGGAATCCTTCTTAGAGGGTTCAGAAGAATAATATGCATGAGGAGATTCCTCCTCAAGTTGAGAAAGTCAAGAAAGTACTTCAAGGTGCTCAATTGCCTCCTGAAGGTTATCAAGTCCCTATTGTGGAAGGAGGTAATGTTCCAGTGGTTCCCCTGGAGTTTAGTAATGGAGATATTATAGATGCTTTGATTGATTGATTTAGCCCGAGCCATAACTACTCAAGCGAATTAGAGTATGGTTCCTAGGATGAATGTTTGTGAGAGCACTAAGACGTCTAGGTTGAGAGACCTTTTGAGGATGAATCCTCCTATCGTTCTTGGATCTGATGTGGGAGAGGATCATACAGGTTTTTAGATGGTGTGTACAAGGTGTTGAGTGCTATGGGGGTTACATCAAGGGAGAAGGCGGAGTTAGCTTCGTATCAATTGAGGGATATTTGCCAAGTGTGGTACACTCAATGGAATTACAATCGACCGGTGGAGTCGGGTCATATTGAGTGGGAAGAATTTATGGAAGCTTTTCCGCGAAAGAACTTTCCCCGTGAGAGGAGGAAAATTGAGGTACATGAGTTTATCAATCTTAAGCAAGGCAATATGAGTGTTGAGGAATACTCTTTGAAGTTCTCTATGTTATTTAGATATGCCCCATCACATGTTTCTAATCCAAGGAATGAGATGAGTAGATTTATCAACGGGGTCGCCGATCTAGTGAGGGAGCAATGTCGTATGGCAATGTTGCATAATGATATGACCCTAGCTAGACTCATGGTGTATGTACAATCAATAGAGGACTCTAAACTTGGGAGGATTGCTAGGAACATTAAAGGAAGTGGTTCTTGTGATCAAGGCCAACCTAAGTTCAAGAAGGGGGCTCAAAGTGAAGAAAAACCTAGGAGGGCTCAAAATAGAAGATTTTTACTACCCGCGAGTATACCCTAGAAGTTAGGGAGCACCCTTTGATCGAAACAAGGTGTGCTTGACCTTTCAAACGTCTTACACAAGCCTCTTAGCTATTATTTATTACATAAGACATGAAAAGTAGTGCGGAAATTTAAAACTTTTCACGATAAATAATAACAAAGAAACTTCCTTTAAAAAACTAAAGATTGTCTCGTCATCACAAGCCAAATTAAAGACACAACATAAATATCATAGCGACGCGACCTTTTACATAGAAAGAGAATGCATAATAAGTCTTTAGAAGTCATAAAAGAAGAAACTAATGAAACATAGACTATGCCCTCGAATATATGAGGACGTACTTAGTCTTGAGAGAATCGACTGCCAAGCTTGCCTTCTAACCTTCAACTGGCGTCCAACCTATACTTATAAAGTATAGAAACGGTATGGGGTTAGTACAAACATTGTACTAAGAATGACATATGCAAAAACAAGCAAAAAGGGACAATTTAGTTGAAACATACAGGTCATGCTATTTTGATAAAATCCATCATGAATTAAGTCAGCATACATCATTTATAACCATCGGTAAGTACATACGGCAAAACATACATTTTTCTCAACATAAAAGCATTCTTATAGTGAACACAAAATCACACATGAACTACTCCTCTCCTAATTTGTCCAAAGTCTCACAAAAGTACGAAAGATGAAGTTCGCCCATACAACCTCCACAATACCTACTCAAGGGATCCTTAAGACTACCAGGGATAGATTTACATTATTTCATTTACAAATCAACACTTCATACTAAAGACAGTAGAGAAACGTACTAGCATTTAAGAACATCAAATAAGTACCCCTATCATGTGGACTTACAAGTCATACAAAGTGCAATGTGGGAGTAGAAACCCATTCTACTACCCCCACTATGTGCTCTTTGAGGATTCCACGGGCTTACATACAATATATTCATCATTCATAAGTTTAATCATACATGACATAACTTTAAAATTCATTCTTAACATTAGACATAAAGTCACGTTACTTTCATTTGCTTAAAATAATTACCCATTAATAAATTTCATATAAGAACACTCCACGACTCCCTATAAATGTCTATGTAACGATAAGAATCTAGACCCCTGACGAGACCGGTGTTGTTGACCTCTCAGAGGTTGCAGATAATCCTACATACGTCATTCTTACTTCATGTAGGTTAATTTTAGCGGAAAAATTGAACTTTTTATTTTCTAATTTCATTCTAATCATTTTAAACTTAACATCATAGGCGTTGACAAATCAACCTCTAATACAGAGATAATCAAAAGAAAGAAATAGTTCGTAGTTGAATTAAACGTATTCTTGCCAAAAAGGCATCAATACAAAGTCTGAACAAAAGTGGAAAGAAACACTAGTGGAAAATGCTCCACTAGATATATCCTATATCTAAGATAGATAATAACGATAGACATCCTCGAAAGCATGAGGGCTTACCAATTCCGGATGAAGGCTCCACGTCCGGATAGCTGCAACATCAACCTGTAAGCTCTAACGTCCACCTGTGCATGCACCTAAACTTGAAGAATTGTATTGAATTAGTACACACTTGTAGTAAGTATGTGTATATGAAACCACACTCCAAGGACATACATGAGTAAGAACAGATCTTTCCTAACAACATGATTATGGAAACTCAAGTCAGTGGACTTGCCAAAACAAGATTACGAATGTTAGTGAGCTTTCCAAATTTCGATTTGGAAAGTTATTCCATGAGAGTAACATGAATCATCATACTTATCATATTGAACACATCATATAATATCTTACACATAACATATTATACATTGCATATACCACATAACATCTTTCATACCATTCATTCATATTCCATGAGAGCTTCAAACATGGACTTGACATTAAGACTTCCCAAATGAGGGCTCAACATATGGGACCTCAACTAGGGAGCCTTCTTTAGCAAACAAAGAGTTTACTTCATTCATTCATACGTGCTTCATTTAATTTCTTTCATAGGCTAGTGTAAACACTAGCTATACCTAGGATGTATTTCAAGACTTTAATCTAGTTCGCTGTGCAATGATAAAGAATAAACTAGTGTCGTTACTTAAATCTAGCTCACGTTTTGATCATCCTATCCTAACACCTTTGGTATCATTAATTTCGTGATGTGCTCATTTGAGGCTGGCCCTAGTCATTCATTGGGAACTTTAACTTTAACCAACATAGATCATGTGAGCATCATGAAATCTAGTGTCTCCCCCACATAGAAAAGAGCTGCAGTCACCGGCCAAAGTGACCCAAAACATGCTAGCGTACATGGGAATTGAACCCCGCCAGATCCCTGTATTGGCCGTATAGGTTCGAAGAGTAGGAGATATAAAGAGACCCATACCCGACATGCCGGACATTCTCATCTCATTAGAGTTATGTGAACATCCGCCCTTCCCGAAAAAAGGCATCACCGCTTGCAGCTAGTCTATAGGGGCGTAGTATAAAGTTCCATTCCATTCAACTAATCGTCATTGAAGCTAACTTCTAGTATGAGGACATCATAGCTCAATATATAATTTATTATCTCATCATTAGTATAAAGTGTTTTAATCTCAATACTTTCATTAGAGTGTTCTTTGAGACTGGTCTCTTCATTAACTTTCCACTCTCATAGGTGAGTACATTTTGGTAACATTGACTTGTGCTCATTTGACATTCCTCTAATCTTTTACATTAGCCTCATATCACGTTGTCACCACATTAATTAACATTTTCTCCTCATATTTAGTCACCCATTTTCACTTGAATGTTCCTTTCATCATATGCCAATGCACTTGGCCAGTTTGTGTGTTTNAAATTAGCCTCATATCACGTTGTCACCACATTAATTAACATTTTCTCCTCATATTTAGTAACCCATTTTCACTTGAATGTTCCTTTCATCATATGCCAATGCACTTGGCCAGTTTGTGTGTTTCACACTCTTACTTAACCCTTCAAAGGTTTTTTCGTTTCATTATTCATCTCATCGTGTCATTGTTCATTTCATTATTTCATTATTCATTTCATCATTTCATTGTTCATTTCATCATTCCATTTTTCATACATCTATTTTTACATGTATGCTAGACTTATGGGTCTATACATACAAGCCATGAGCCTTCGTTAATAGTTCATTTAAGTGATTCATATCTTCCAAAAATTATGTGGTACAAGACTTATGCATCTTGTATGTATGACAAGATCTCGATTTTGATCTAAGTAGGAATCATAATTCTTGAATATTTAATTCACGTGAGACTTATGCATCAATACGGAATTTGATCAAGGGAACCCGATTTCAAATTCCTTGGACAACACTTACACTTATTATTTATTTTATTTTGGTCCACACAGCTTGGGGACCCAAGATCAAGCTCCAACGCCTTCACTTTCTTTTAATTTCTTTCTTTACCTTTTCTCTTTCTTGGTCGAGGGGTTGTGGGATCGAACCCCCACAACCTCTTTTTATTTTAATTTCTATTTCCACAGCTTCTTCGAGTCAACCATGAGGTTGTGGGATCGAACCCCCAGATCCTCACTTTATTTTTCATTTAACTCTGCTTTTCCGCCTAGACATCGTGGGTTTTATTCTCACGCATCAAGCTTATTTTATTTTCATTTTTCCTTAAGCTTGACCGATAGGTTATGGGTTCGAATCTCACTCGTCACATTTCTTATTTTCTTTCTTTATTTTCCAGCCAAGACCATAATTCAAATACCCTTCACCAAATTCTTTTTTACTTGGTTAATTTCATGGTTTTTAACATGGTGAGGTCACGAGTTCAATCCTCCATGACCTCACTTGTTTTAATTCATTTTTTCACAACATCTTGAACCCTCTTAACTTGACCGAAACTCATATTTGAAACCGCAAAATATTGTAGTTTTACTTCATCGTCATTTCATTGAGTTACACATTAGTTCTTAGGGAATTTCATAGTTCATTTAGAACGTTTTAGGTGCTCTTCATGGATTCGATTAGCCAAGAGGTTGTCACTCAATTCAGCCACATTACACATCATATGAACATCACGATTTACACAAGTTTATGCACGTAAGATCACAACTATATATATATATAATTTTTGAGCCTTAACCCGAGAAAACCTAGTCACGGTCACATTTTTGCACACACATGCACATAATTGCAGAACACATAGGTTGTCACTCATACGATTTCAAACACACATACATGAACATATTAATCACGAAAATTCAACACACGCCTAATATCTACCAGCAAACATACCCAACCTATGAATCATTTGGATCAAGTGAAAGGGACATTCAATGGGGAAACAACCCTAGTTTTCAGACGGAATATACTGAATCTTAAGGGGTCCCTTGGAAAAGGGACCAAGAGAGAAGAGAACCCATACTATTTTTACATTCAAACCTCCACTTGCTGCCCAAAAACTTCTCCAAACACACGTCCAACATCGAAAGGTCAACACCCCTCTCGACGGAAAACATTCTCTTTGCCTACGTGATTAATTAATGTTTGTGTTTCTTATATTTTCGTGTGAGTTCGTCAAGTGTGAAGAACCGTGGTCAATTTTATGTTCTTGAATGATATTTTGCAGACAGAAACGTGAATGGGAGAATAGAGATTGAACGTGAATGTGAGATAGACGTGAGAGAGCCAGAGTTTTATTGGGCTTAGGAGTCTACTTTAGGACTTAATCGAATAAGGTTTTTATTAAATGATAAAAATCTGATTTCCCTTTTATTTCAAAATCAGCTAATAAATAATAAATATTAATAAATTACATTAATTTACCAAATTAAATTAAAATAGATTTAATTCATTGCTTCCAACTAGGTCCGAACCTGGGTGGAGCAAGACTTCACTCTACGAGCCAATTTTTGGCCCTCTCTCCCTAAAATACCGCTGCACCTTATTAATCAAATAATTAATTATATATTTAGAGTAATTACGATACTACCCTTATCCTTCAAAAAGAACATTTTATCCCTAGACTCTCCAAACTTAAGCTTTCCCCTTTTCAAGTCAGGTAAAAATTCATCCGCGAAAATCTTCATATTCGGGAGCCCTACATAGCTGGACCCAACTTTTCCTAGCTCAACTAACTCCCCAAGTTAGTTCGCTTGGGTGTTGTAAGGGTTCACAGTTCTGGTTCTATGCGCATGAACCCGTGTGAACCGTGTCTAATCATAGGGATTCTACACACATTAAGGGTTTAGGGTTGTTACATTATCCCCCCCCCTTAGGAAAATTCGTCCCCGAATGACACTACTAACAATCTAGCGTCATGCGAGTCATATTAGAGCATAGTCACTATAAACAATAAAGTAATAGCAAAAAAAATGAAGAGATAAGGAAACATAGACTTAAGAGTAGGAAGTATAACCTCAAGAGATGATAAGATGGGTGTAGCGGGATCTCATATTGGTCTCGGCCTCCCACGTAGTACCATCAACAATATGATTCATCCACAATACCTTCACTGTGGCAATCTCCTTGTTCCTCTATCGCTTAACATGTCTATCGAAAATCTCAAAAGGTACCTCGTCATAGGACATATTTTCATCAAACCCTAAACCATCAAAATCTGGAAACAATGCTGGATTGCCTAGGCACTTCTTTAACATAGACAGATGAAAGACCGGATGAACAAAAGGTAGGTCCGCAGGAAATGCCAACTCATACGCCACCTCTCCCACACGTTGTAGGATCTCATATGGCCCAACATACCTCGGACTCAACTTCCCCTTCCTGCCAAACCGCATGACCCCCTTCATAGGTAATATACTCAAATAGACCTTATCACAAACATCAAACTCTAAGGGTTGTTTTCTGTTGTCTGCAGAAGTTTTTTGCCGACTGTTAGCAGTAGCCAACCTGTCCCTAATAACCCTGACATTATATAAGGCCTCATGAATGATCTTTGGACTCAAAATGAATGACTCTCCAACCTCAAACCACCTAACTGGAGACCTAAACCTCCTACCATACGGTGCTACAAATGGTGTATCCCAATTTTTGAGTGATCGCTATTACTATACGAGAACTCTATCAAAAGTAGATGGTCGTCCCAACTACCCTTGATGTCAATCACACAAGCCCTCAGCATGTCGTCCAATGTATCAATGGTGCTCTCTACCTGCCCATCAATCTGGGGATAAAAGGTAGTACTAAGCTTCACCTGCGTGCCTAAGCTCTTATGGAAGGATCTCCTGAAATTGTAAGTGAACTAAGCTCCTCTATCTGAAATTATAGACAAAGGAATCACATGCATTCTAACAATCTCATTAATGTATAGATTCGCATAATCCTCAGCTCTGTAAGTAGACTTCATAAGATAAAGTGGGAAGATTTAGTCATCCTGTACACAATAACCCATATGGAGTCATGTTGTCTCCTAGTATTCGGAAGACCAACCATGAAGTCCATATTAATGGCCTCCCATTTAAAGTCTGAATCTCAATGATCTGAGTAAGACAACCAGGCTTAAGTTGTTTTGCCTTAATTTTTTGACAATTAGGACACTTGATCACATAATATGCATTGTCCTTCTTCAAGCCATCCCACCAATAGATCTGCTTAAGATCATGATACATATTGGTGGAACCTGGATGTATGGAATATCTGGAACCATGGTTCTCTACAATGATCCTGCTCCGTAAATCATCCACATCTGGTACACATAACCTATCCTAGTACATAAGTATGCCGTCATCTCCCATAGCAAAAGACACATTAATCTTAACAAACATTGAGTACTTCAACCCCATCAACACAGGATCAACATTGCTGACCCTCCATGACTTCATCTACTAATGATGATTCTGAACTAGGATTAACTGAAACACCCCCAATAGTATAGTCAACAAACCGCACACCCAGTCTGGGCAGTCTGTGGATATCTTTTAGCAACTCCTTTTTCTCATCCTCAACGTGGGTTGTACTTCCCATGCTCATCCTACTAAAAGCATCAGCTACAACATTACCCATACCTGGATTGTAGTGGATATTCATGTCATAGTCCTTCAATAGCTCCAACCACCTACACAGACGTAGATTCAACTCCCTCTGTGTGAACAGGTACTGAAGAATTTTGTGGTGTGTGAACATATTCATATATGCACTCCATACAAGTAGTTCCTCCACAATTTCAAAGCAAATACCACATCTGCCAACTCCTGGTCATGAGTGGGATAATTCTTTTCATGAACCTTGAGCTTTCTGGACGCATAAGCTACCTCCTAACCACCCTGCATAAGAACAAAACCCAATCAAACGCTAGATGCATCACAATACATAGTGTAATACTCACCACACTNTTAGCTTTCTGGACGCATAAGCTACCTCCTAACCACCCTGCGTAAGAACAAAACCCAATCAAACGCTAGATGCATCACAATACATAGTGTAATACTCACCACACTTAGGCAAAGTAAGAACGGGGGCTGAAGTGAGTCTATCTCTGAGCCCCTGGAAACTCTTCTAACAAGCCTCTGTCCATTTAAACTTGGCCTTCTTCTTAGTCAAAACTGTCAGTGAGGCAGCAATGGAAGAAAAACCCACCACGAACTTGCGATAATAACCAGCCAATCCCATGAACCTATGAAAATCTGAGGGAGTAAGAGATTTTGCGAATTCTTAACAACCTCAGTCTTCTTGAATCTACCTCCACACCTTTATCAGACACAACATGACACATGAAGGTCAGTGATCTAAGTTAGAAATACTTGCTATATTTGGAATACAAATGATGTTGTCTAAGTACATTTAACGTTAGAATCAAATGTTGTTGATGCTCTTCATTGGTTTTTGAGTAGATGAGAATGGCATGAATGAATACTATGATGAATGAGTCATCATATTCACGAAAGATCCTATTCATGAGATCCATAAATGCAGTTGGTGTATTCGTGAGACCAAATGACATAACTAGGAATTCATAATGACCAAAATGGGTACAAAATGCTGTCTTTGGGATATCTCAATCCCTAACCCTAAGATGATGTCACCATGAACAAAGATGAATCTTCGAAAAGAAAATAGACCGTTGGAGTTGGTCGAACAAGTTATCTATTCTTGGAAGTTGATAATTATTCTTTATATTGACTTTGTTGAGCTGCTGATAATCGATGCACATTCTACGGGTTCCATCTTTCTTTTTCACAAATAACACTGGAGCGCCCCAAAAGGATATGCTAGGATGAATGAAACCCTTATCAGTGAGATCTTTTAACTACTACTTCAACTCTTTCAGTTCAGCTGGAGCAATTCTGTAAAATGGAATTGAAATCGGTTAAGTATCGGGTTATAAGTTGATACCAAAGTCAATCTCTCGAGGGGTAGGAACTCGAGGCAAATCACAAAGAAATACATCTTGGAACTCATTTACTACACGCACTGAGTCTTTGGAAGGAAAATCATGATATAAATCATTAACACTCACAATATGACACAATAACCCCAATGGACATCATTTTATTGGCTTTAAGGTTGTAAATCAAGGGATTATGACGACTCGAGTTGTACCCCTCCCAGACAAGCTCTTCTTCATTAGAGAAACAAAATGTCACAACCCTACTACTACAACAATCCATAGAATCATAACAACTATGAAGCCAGTCCATGCCAAGAATAACATCAAACTCATGCATGGGTAACTAAACAAAGTCTACACACATAGTCTTAAAACTTACAACTAATGGGCAATCCTTGTATACTTATCAGGTCTTACATTTTCTCCTAATGGTGTACTAACCACTATAGGATAATTCATAACTTCAGGCAATATCTCAAAAGTTAAAGCAAGCGAAGGAGTAATAAAGGAAACCGTAGATCCTTGATAAAGTAAAGCATAAATAGAAGTTGAGAATACTTGAAGCATACCTGTGATCACATTAGCGGACATCTCCTGCTCCTCCCTGCCCTAAAGGGCGTAGAACCTGTTCCTCATATGAGGCTCGCTGCTGCTGCATCCTTCGGATTAGGCCTAGGCTGAGCATTACCTCCATCCTGACCTCTCTTTTATGGACAGACCTTAGCCATGTGCCCACTCTTACCTTAACCGAAGCAAGCATTAGTGCCCCTCATACACTCTCCTCCATGAAGTTTTCATTTCCTACAAGGTAGCCTCTCTTGAGGTGTTTTTTCTTCCCTACTTCTCTTAACTCTAGGCTCGGTATCCCTCCCCTTGGTTGGAGAGTCCCGTCTTATACCTGGGCTTATCCCTTATTTCAGTACTACTCTTCCTTCAAAAATTCTTGTCAGCTGTCCTTGACCTGTACCCTGCCCTAGTATGCTTCCTCTTGCTTCTTTTCTCCACTTGTAGGACATGGATCATAATCCTGGAAAGTCCTATAATTGCATGCAGCATAGCTACCCTGCACTCATCCTCGAGTTTCTCAGATATCTTAGATCCAGTGAAAATTTGAGGATTCATCCTCGTGAAGTCCCTTAACCTACTAGCCATGGTGCAAGCAGTTGAGTTCTTCCTTTGAACACCTTATTGCTCTTCTTGGGCTGTCATAGTCTAAGCTTGTAAGGTAATGGCTTGGGCAATATGTACAAAGTTGTCCTCATTTGTCCATCTATCAACCCAGTTGGGTTAGCAGGCATCACCATTCCAACTGCTGGAGCCTAGGAGGAACTTGATTTACCCCAGCAGCTGCTCGTCCAATTTCTCCGCCTGTGTTTCTCCTCGTATTCATCTTTTTGAATCTCAAGAGATGATGTTAGATATGCTCTTAACACCAATAAATAAGACATTAAAAAAGACAAGATAAGAAAAGAACAAGGGAATTTTCCTATGCATCACGCAGTCTATAATTTAGGATAGTGGTGCACTTAACTACCATGTCTTAGAAACTACTCGATGTGGTAGGTGTGAACTTATTATCCTCAGAAATTAACCTTGTGCTCTNATAAGAACAAGGGAATTTTCCTATGCATCACGCAGTCTATAATTTAGGATAGTGGTGCACTTAACTACCATGACTTAGAAACTACTCGATGTGGTAGGTGTGAACTTATTATCCTCAGAAATTAACCTTGTGCTCTGATACCAACTTTGTCACGACCGCAATCTAGAACCTAAACGAGACCAGCGTCGTGGACCGCTCAGAAGTCGCAGACAAGCCAACATACGTCATTCTTACATCATATAGATTAATTTTAGCGGGAAATTTAAACTTTTTTTTCCCGAATTTTATGCTAAACATATTAAACATAACATCATAGACTTTCACAAATGCCCCATCTAATATAGAGATAATCAAATGAAAGTAACAGTTCATAGTTGCATTAAACATATTCTTGCCAAAAAGGCACCAACACAAACTCTGAACAAAAGTTGAAGGAAAAACTAGTGGAACATGCTCCTTTTGCTATTACCTACATCTAATCTGTGTAATTACGGTAGACATTCTATAATGCATGAGGTCCTACCAAGTATGGATGAAAGCTCCACATCCGGATAGTTGCAACGTCAACCTGTAAGCTCTAGCGTCCACCTGTGCCTGCACCTAAAATTGTTGAATTGTATGAGATTAGTACACACTTGTACTATCTATGGGTTTATCCAAGAACACACGAAGGATATGCATGAGTAATAAAAGCGCTTTCCTAACAAAATGATTATGGAAAGTCAATTTAGTGGACTTGCCAAAATGGGGTTAGGAAAGTTAGTGAGCTTTCCAAATTTTGGATTAGGAAAGTTATGCCATGAGAGTAACTTGCATCATCATACCTATCATATCGCACAAAACATATAACATCTTACACATAGCACATAATATATTGCATATAAAACATGACATCTTTCATATGATTCATTCATATGCCATGAGAGTTTGGAATCATGGAATTGACATTAACGCTTTCCAAAATGATGTCTCAACATATGGGAACTCAACTAGGGGGACTTCTTTAGTAAACGCAGAGTCTTCTTCATTCATTCATATGTACATCATTTCATTTCTTTCATAGGCTAGTGTAAACATCAGCTATACCTAGGATGTAGCTTAAGACATTCATCGGGTTCGATGTGCATTGATTAGGCATGACCTAGAGTCATTACATAAGACTAGCTCACGTCTTGATCATCCTATACTAAAACTTTTCGTATAATTAATTTTGTTATGTGCATCATTTGAGGCTGACCTCATTAATTCATTGGGAACTTTAACTTTAACCAACATAGATCATGTGGTCATCATGAAATCATGTGTCTCCCCCACACCAAAAAGAGGTGGAGTCACCGGCCAAAGTTACCTAGAACATGCTAGCGTACATGGGAATTGAACCCCGCCAGCTCCTTATATTGGCCGTATAGGTTCGAAGATTAGGAGATATAAAGAGACCCATGCCCATCATGCAAGACAGTCTCATTTAATGAGAGTTATGTGAACCATCACCGCTCGTATTTAGTCTATCGGGGCTTAGTTTAAAGTTCGAATACATTAAACTAATACGTCATGGAAGATGACTTCTAGTATGAGGACATCATATCTAAATATATAATTTATCATCTCATCATTAGTATTAATTGTGTTAATCTCAATACTTTCAAATCAAACTTTCATTAGAGTGATCATTGTGACTGGTCTCTACATTAACTTTACACTCTCGTAGGTGAGTACGTTTTGGTAACATTTACATAGGATCGTTTCAGATTGCTCTCATCTTTAACATTAGCCTCATATAATGTTGTTACCATATTCATTAACATTAGCACATTTGCTCTTCATAATTACTCACCCCTTTTTACGTGAATGTTCATTTCATCTTATGTCAATGTACTTGGCCATTTAGTGTATTCCATTGTTCATTTGATCAATTAATTGTTCATTTAATTATTTCATTGTTCATTTCATCATTTCATTTTCAATTTAATCATTTCATTGTTCATACATCAAAGGTTCACTTATTTTTATACATATGCTAGACTTATGGGTCTATACATACAAGCCATGAGGCTTCGTTAATAGTTCATTTAAGTGATTCATCTCCCTAAGATTATGTGGTACACGACTTATGCATCTTGTATATATGCCAAGATCTCGATTTCGATCTAAGTAGGCATCATTATTCTTGAATATTTAATTTACGTAGAACATATGTATCAATACGGAATTTGGGCCAGGGAACCCAGTTTCGAATCCTTTGGACAACACTTCCAATTTTTATTAATTTTATTTTGGTCCAAACGGCTGGGGGACCCAAGATCAAGTCCCAACACCTTCATTTTGTATTAATTTCTTTTCATTACATTTTCTCTTTCTTGGTCGACGGGTTGCTGGATCGAACCCCCACAACACCTTTTTATTTTAATTGCTTTTTCCATGGATTCTTCGAGTTGACCATAAGGTTGTGGGATCGAACCCCCATAACCTTACTTTATTTTTCATTTAGCTCTATTTTTCCCCATAACCCCCTTACTCTCATTTCTTATTTTCATTCTTTATTTTCCAGCCAAGACCATGGTTTGAATCCTCTTAACCACATTCCTTTTTACTTCTTTATTTCATGGTTTTTAACATAGTGAGGTCACGTGTTCAATCCTCCATGACCTCACTGGTTTTACTTCATTTTTTCACAAAATCTTGAACCCTCTTAACTCGACCGAAACTCATCATTTGAAACTGGAAAATTTTTTAGTTTTTCTTCAACATCATTTCATTGAGTTACACATTAGTTCTTAGAAAATTTCATTGTTCATTTAGAACGTTTTTTGTGCATTTTCAAGGATTTGACTAGCCAAGAGTTTCTCACTCAATTCAGCCACATTACACTTCATATGAACATCATTATTTACATAAGCTTGTGCACGTAAGATCACAACTATAACATTACAATTTTTGAGCCTTTACCCGAGAACAGCTAGTCACGGTCACATTTTTGCACACACATGCACATTATTTCAGAACACATAGGTTTTCATTAATACGATTTCAAACACATATACATGAAAATATTCATCACGAAAACGCAACACACACCAAATATCTACCACAAAACATACCTAACCTACGAATCATCGGAAGATACTGACGAGGACATGCAACGAGGAAACAACCCTAGTTTTCGTACCGAATATACTGAATCTTAAGGGGTCTCTCAGGAAATGGACAAATAGAGAAGAGAACCCATACCTTTTTGACGTTCAAACCTTGATTTTCTGCCCAAAAACTTCTCCAAGCACACGTCCAACATCGAAAGTTCAACACCCCACTAGACAGAAATCTTTCTCTTTGCCTACTTGATTGATTAACGCTTTTTTTCTTATATTTTCGTGTTAGATCTTCAAGGGTGAAGAACCTTTGTAATTTTCTGTTCTTTAATTTTTTTTGGCAAACGTGAATGGGAGAAGAGAGATTGAACGTTAAAGTGACATAGACGTGAAAGAATGAGAGTTTTATTAGGGTTGGGAGTCTAGTTTAGGATTTAGTCATATAAGGTTTTTATTAAAGGATAAAAATCTGATTTCCCTTTTATATTATATCAGCTAATAAATAATAAATATTAATTAATTACATTAATTTACAAAGTTAAATTAAAGCAAATTTAATTCATTGCTTCAACCTATGTTCGAACCCTGGTGGAGAAAGACTTCACTCTAAGAGCCGATTTTCGATCCTCTCCACCCAAAATACCCCTCCACCGTATTAATAAATAATTAATTATATTTTTAGAGTAATTACGATACTACCCTTAGGTTGCAAAAAGATCATTTTACCATTAGACTCTCAAAACATAAGATTTCCCCATTTTAAGTCTTGTAAAGACTCTTCCGGGTAAATCTTCATATTCAGGAGACCTACATTGTTGGACCCAACCTTTCCTAGCTGAACTAACTCCGAATTTAATTGGCTTGGCTGTTGTAAGGGTTCAGAGGTGGGGCTTTATGCGCATCAACCCGTGTGAACCCGGTATAATCGTAGGCATTATAGACACATTAAGCATTACTTAGCATATCCATTTTTAGGGTTGTTACAGTCTACTTCTGAAATTTATAAGTAGTGTCCCATTGCACCACCTACCCTATGTAGTACACCCATAAGTAGACTTAGTTGTTTACATTTTTTTGTGGGGGATAGCATTAACTGACAAAAACCGTGAGATCTTTACATGGAATCCCGCTACTACCCGTATAGGATGAGGGATCCCTACTTGACTAAGGTAGGGTCATATTCTTTAGTCTTTATATGGGTTTTCCAATAGCTACACCTACGCGGGCGCATAGTTAAGGAATAATGAGATGTCTACTAAGTAAGTAACTCTTTACTAACGAGGAGCACTCACCTCAAGTGGTACATTGGGTACAACATCTCCACTTACGAAGTGTACTCACCTCTTCAAAAAATACTCTCAGTGCTAAGCATAACTCCCCAACGGAATCTTAATCATTCGTTGACTATATGTTAGGACATAACTCTTGAAAACCCCATCTAAACTCACGAGGAGTATTGAACCTCCAACCTATCTTAGAAAGCTCATCGGGAATAGTGTGATTGCTACAAAACACTTCATTTCTACTCACGAAGAGTGTTCACCCAAAAACCCCCTTGTCATACTTAGGAATAGTAGGGATGGTCAAGAACTTCATCTCTACTCATAAAGAGTCTCTACCTTACAATTCCCCATTTTCATTCATTGACTTCATTCATGCATTCAAGTGTGTGTATGTGTGAGCACACATTTCACATAATGACCACTATTCATAACATTGACTTGTACTCATTGTCAATCCCACTTTTATAACAATTAACACATAATCATATTTCACATATCAAATACAAACTTCATTTAAAAATAAACACTTCAAGATACTGATTTTCAACCTTCTAACACATACCATAGATATACATATCAAAATTAAGTCTTCACTTTACATAACCTGTATTCAAGGACATTCGCACAATACACATATAAATTTATATAATTCAAGTAAACACCACAACCAAAGATGGACCATACAACCCAACAACATTTCCACATAACATAAACAAGATAGAACAACTTATCCTTCATCCAAGCCATTATCACCTATTCACAATTTATTGAATAGTTCATCATGAAATTTCCCTATGGGCAGTAGCCAAAACAAAAAAAAAAGACCACCAAGAAACACTACTTTAACATTATATAATCATGCTCATAAGAACCATTTCATAAGAAAAAAATTTAATAAAGAATAGACATGATTCCATAAGAGTTTTAACATGAAAAACATCATTTAAAATAAAGAACAACTCATTCTAACCATTGGAACATTTTCATGCAATGACCCATACTTTGGGTCAAAGAATGAAGAAGATTAAAGTTTGAAATTCATTTGAAATCTCTTTGAAAGAGCTCCTTGATTTAAAGAAGAGTTAAGGATGAACTACAATACCTTGATAAGACAAAACCCACAAAAATTTTGTGAAGAACTTGGTCCTCTTCCTTGGAGCTTGAGGCTTCTTCAATGGAGGTTTTTGGAGAGAAATTTGTTTTGATCTTTAGGGATTTAAATGACTGGTTAAATGAGGTTTAAAATGACCAAAATTATCCCAAAATTTCCAAAGACACCCCTATACCATTTGGACCCTTTTCCAACTTGAAATTTGACCTTAAACATTGCGGCCAAATCTAGGACTTGGCTGCGCTTCGCGGAGCAAGCTCTTGATTCTTACCTCTCAAAATTTTGATGCAGTGAACCTCGTATCAAGTGTGCGTCGCGATGTGGACTTGAATATCCTACCTGTGTGCGCTGCCTTGTCCATCATCTTGACCCATGTTTGGGTCCTCCTTTGGGGCCCTTCGGGTGTCCCCTAGGAGTCATACTCGGATGTTTTAGAACTTGTTACATCCCTATACGCATAGGAACCATTGACGCTCAGTTTAACTCTAAAACAATTCCCGAAAACTTCACTACAAAACACTATGACACATTAGTTGAAATTCGACTAGTTTTCTGTCATCATGGGCGTTTGACTTCCAAACGCTCCTTAACATTACGAAATGACATCTAATGGAAAAATATAATACATTATTAACTCCTTAAACACATGTGAATCTCTAGTTTTACCTATTTTAATTTTAGGGTGTAACGATACTCCCCCGCTTGGGAACATTCAACCCTGAATGATACTTGAATACATCTGACATCTTTAACGACACAACTATAACCATACCACAAAAACTATCAAGGTCAAGAAATTAATACTCAATGCAGAAATTAACAAAAAGCACCGACTTTATATCATATAGAAATTACGCAACATAAGCAAGTTGAAACATGTTAATCAATTCAAACCACATACTAATTTCATCATTTATGGAGGACCTACCTTCTACAACATTAGTCTTGCTCTTACACATCAATTCTACACATATTGAGACAACTATTTATGAAAAAAGCAATTAATTCAAATTTGAAAATTCTTTATAGTGAACATTACTCCTTTACAGTGAAACATTCTCAGAATTCAAGAATTAACTTTCAAGCAATTCTATAATGAAATCATGAAATCATAAGAGACAAGACAATATAATCTCATATCATAACATAAATATTACAACCAAAAAGAATTATGACTTACCGGGTCCTTCACTCCAGATTAGTCACTTCATAAGCTTTATGAGCATAGAAACGATTCCTCTTTGGAGCATTGGGATCCGGACCATCATGAGCAGATTGGTTGACCTCTTTCCCTTATCCAATAAGGGTAGAACAATTCGTCATCTTATGACCCGTATTACCACATCAAAAAAAACAATCTGTGCCGGCATTAAACCTACCCATGTGTTGCTTCCTACAACTAGTGTATTTATGCCTCTGAAAAGCATAACATCATCCTTGAGAATATTGGTTAGATACCCTCTCCTTGTTCCCCATGAAAGATTCTTGGTTAAAGAACCTCTTCTTAGGATTTGGTTGACTTGGTTCATTAATACTAGGCCTTTTCCCATCCTTATTTTTCTCCCTAAGCTTAGACTCTTCAATTTGTTGGGCATACACCATTAGCCTAGAGATATCCATACCATTATGGAGCATAGACGTACAACATTCTTTTTCAACCAATGTAGACACCCCCATCACGAACTTATTCATCCTAGCCTTAGAGTTGGCTACCAAAGTCGAGGCATACTTAGAGAGTATGGTGAACTTTAGAGAATATTCCTCCACACTCATTTCCCCTTAACGAAGATTCATGATTTTCACTAACTTCCTCTACCTCAAATCTTTGGGAAAGAACCTATCAAAAAAGGCGGTTTTGAACAGTTCCCAATCTACGTCTCTTTCCCTTAAGGGTCTCTAATTTATCCATTGCTCAAACCCCACTTGAGAAACATCATTTAGTTGATAAGTGGTAAAACCGCTTTCACTCAGGAGTCATACCCATAGCATACACCACCTTGAACACCTCATCTATGAAACCTTGGTTATCTTCATCCACCTTCATGCCATGAAAAGTAGGAGGATTCATCCTCCTGAAATATCGGATTCTAAAAGTGGGAGTACTAATAATGGGTTGAGGTCCAACTCCTAGGTTAGCTTGGGCAACAACATAATTAGTGACAACATGAATTTGAGTCGTCTTAAGTTTTGTGAAAGATTTAAAAGCATCCGTAATCTCAGCNTAATGCCATGAAAAGTAGGAGGATTCATCCTCCTGAAATATCGGATTCTAAAAGTGGGAGTACTAATAATGGGTTGAGGTCCAACTCCTAGGTTAGCTTGGGCAACAACATAATTAGGACAACATGAATTTGAGTCGTCTTAAGTTTTGTGAAAGATTTAAAAGCATCCGTAATCTCAGCATTAGTCATATCCCCTTCAACATAAGGAGCTTGAGTACCTTGGGGAATTGGAGGCATTTGGGGCACTTGAGGTCCGTGAGGTTCTGGAGGGGGAATCTCTTCGTTCAACTCCTCTTGGTCAACTATAGGAACTTGCTCATTCCGTAGAGGAACTATGTCGTCAGATACTTCTCCCTACTTCCTTTTAGATGGTGTCCTACTTGTATTCATGTACTTTAAACACAAGAAAAGAGATTGAGACAACGGAACTTATATAAATCAACTCNCATATAGATGGTGTCCTACTCGTATTCATGTACTTTAAACACAAGAAAAGAGATTGAGACAACGGAACTTATATAAATCAACTCTAAGCCACGATAGTAGAGAAATGAAGAAAAGTGAAACTCCTACCCTCCTATAGTCTCTCACCCATAATTGTGTCGCGACTCACACCGATAAACCAGACTCTACTAGACGTGGCTTGTGAGACTTTTGACCCTAAACTATTAGATACGAAGTTTGTTACAACCCGTGAGTACACCCTAAAAGTTAGGGAGCATCCTTTGATCGGAACAAGGCGTGCTTGACCTTTCAAAGGTCTTACACAAGCCTCTTAGATATCATTCATCACATAAGACATGAAAAGTTGTGCGGAAATTTAAAACTTTTATTGATAAATTATAATAATGAAACTTCCTTTACAAATATTAAAGATTGTCTCGTCTCAAAAGCAAAGTTAATGAAAATACGTAAATATTTTGGGGACACGACCCTTTACATTGAAAGAGAATACATAATAAATCTTTACAAGCCTTAAAAGAAGAAAATAAATAAATATAGACTATGCACTCGAATATATAGGGACATACATACTCTAGAGAGAGTCGATTCCCCAGCTTGCCTTCTAACTTTCAACTCGCTTCCAACCTATACTAATAAACTATAAACAAGGTTTGCGGTTAGTACAAACATTTTACTAAGTATGGCATATGCAAAATATGCAAAATTGGACAATTTAATTGAAGCATACAAGTCATGATATTTTGCTAAAATCCTTCATGATTTAAGTCACCAAACATCATTTAGAACCATCATTTAGCACATACGGCAGAACATTCGTTTTTCCCAACATATAATTATTTTTACAGTGAAGCCAAAATCACACATTAACTACTGTTATACTCAGTTGTCCAATGTTTCCCCAAAGTAATACATAAGGAGATCGCCCATACAACCTCCTCAATACCTACTCAGGGGATCCTTAAGACTACTAGGGATAGACTTACTTCATTTCATTTAGTAATCAACACTTCATACTAAAGACACAAGAGAAACATAATAGCGTTAAAGAACTTCACATCAGTATCTATCTCTTGTTGACTTGCAAGTCACACAAAGTGTAATGTGGGAGTAGCACCCCATATTACTACCCCGACTATGTGCTCCTTGAGGATTCCATTTGCTTAGATACACTATATTCGTCATTCGTAAGTTTAATCATACAAGAAATAAATTTAACATTCTTTATTAGCATAAGACATAAAGTCACATTACTTTCATTTGCATAATATAATGACCCATTCATACGTTTCATATAAGGACACATCTAGACTCCATCCAAATGTCTACTTGTGCAATGAATACGTAGTGTCCCATTCCACCACCTACCATAAGTAGTACACCCTTAATAAGACTCAATTCTTTACATTCTTTTGTGCGGGATAGCTTTAACTGATATATACTATTAGAGTTTGACATAGAATCCTTGTACTACCCTTACCGGATGAGGGATCACTACTTTCCTATGGTAGAGTCATATTCTTTAGCCTTTACATTGCTTCTCCAATAGCTACACCCACGCGGGCGCATAGTTAAGGGATAAGGATATTTCTTCTAACTAACTCACTCTCTACTAACGAGGAGCACTTATCTCATGAGGTACATTGGATACAACATCTTTATTGACTAAGCATAATTCCCCCACGGAGTCTTAAACATTCATTGACTCTAGGTTAGGATATAACTATTGAACACCCCATATCAACTAACGAGGCGTATTCAACCTCCAACCTATATTAGAAAACTCATCGGGAATACTCAGGTTGCTACTGAACACTTCATCTCTACTCATGAAGGGTGTTCATCGAAAATTCCCCTTTTTCATACTTTGGAATAGCAGGGATGGTCTATACACTTCATCTCTACTCACTAAGAGTTTCTACCCTACAATCCTCGATTTTCATTCATTCTTTTCGTTCATGCATTCAAGTGTTTGTGTGTTAGCACATATTTCACATATTGACCACTATTCATAACATTCATTTCAATTCATGCTCAAACCCACTATTATGACAATTCACATATTATCATATTTCACATATCAAATACAAACTTCTTTTAAACATAAATCCTTCAAGATATTCATTTCAACATTCGAACACATACCATAGATATACATATCATAATTATCACTTCACTTCACATATCATGTCTTCAAGGACATTCTTATAATACACATATAACTTCATATAATTCAAGTAAACATAGCCACAAAATGTAGAGTATACAACTCAACAACATTTTAACATAACTTAAACAATATAGAACAACTTACGCTTCATCCAAGACATTATCATCTTTTTAAAATTTATTGAATAATTCATCATGAAATAGCCCATACGGAAGTAGCTAAAGACCAATTAAACCAACAAGAGACACTACATTAACATAATATAATCATGCTCGTAAAACCTATTTCATAAGCCAAAGGTTGATAAAAGAATATACATGATTCCATCGGGGTTTTTACCTGAAAAACATTATTTAAAACTAAGAACAACTCATTTTAACAATTAAAACAATTTAACGCAAAGACCCACACTTAGAGTCAAAGAATGAAGAAGATTGAAATTTGAAATTCTTTTGAATTCTCATTTAAAGGGATCCTTGATTGAAAGAAGTGTCAAGGATGAACTACCATACCTTAATATGAAGAAACCCACGAGAATTTTGTGAAGAAAACGTGAAGAACTTGGTCCTCAATGGTGGTTTCTGGAGAGTATTTTTATTTGATCTTTTGGGTTTAAATGATGGGTCAAATGAGGTTTAAAATGACCTAAATAAATCCAAAACTTATCCCAAAAATTCCAAAAAGACCACCATACCACATGGACCCTTTTCGACCTTAAAATTTGGCTAAAATCGTCGCGGCCAAATCTGGGACTTGCCTCCGTGTTGCGGAGCAAGATCCAGATTCTTGCCCCTCTAAATTATGAGGCAGTGAACCTCGTGTCAATGGCGCGTCGCGAGGTGCACATCAAAACTCTGCCTTGGCCATAATCTTGACCCATGTTTGGGTCATCCTTGGGGGCCCTTCGAGTAGTCCCCGAGAGTCGCAGTCTGACGTTTTGAGACTTTGTACATCTCTTTAATCATAGAAAACATTCACACTGTGTTTCACTCTCAAACCATTCACCAAAATTTCACTATAAAACACTATGACACACTAGTTCAACTTAAACTATTTTCCGGACGTCTTGGGCGTTTGACTTTCAAACTCTCGCAAATCTTACGAAGTGACTTCTAATGCTAAAATATAATATTTTAATACTTTATTAACACAAGAAACATAATTGAATATCTTGTTTTACATATTTAATTATTAAGGTGTAACAAAAACCTACATGTGTCACGTGTGGAAAGAGGCACAATAGGAAGTGTCTATCGAGTAGTAGTGGTTGCTAGAGTTGTGGATATGATCACCATAAGGTATGAGATTTTATTTCCATTTAGGCAAGAGGAATAGAGTGTTAACAAGTTGCTCCTAATGTTCCAAAGCATGATGCTCCAAATAAGAGGCGTTTCTATGCACTCTGGACTAAAGGAGTAAAACTGGATGGGAATGAGGAATGATGTTAAGTCCTTGTATATCTTTACTGGCATGAGTTCCTTATAAGTGGGGGAGTATGGTGAATTTGTATTTCTTGTTTCATTTTTTCTATACAACTATAGCTTGAGAGTAGAAAGTTGTAGGAGTATATTGCATGTTGCATTGTGTTTATGAGTCATATTGAAATTGAATTTCATTGATTCATTACATTGTGAAATTTATGATGTTATTAATACGTTTTAAGATTTATTTATGTCATTCTAAATTGCATAGTAGCATTTTTGTATCATGAATTTCATAAAAGATGCATTTTTCAAAAACATTGCCTAGTTCACTCCAAAGACTGCCTGCTCACTGTGAAAGTTTTGACAAATTGACTAATTAATTCTTTGGTATAAAATTGTTTTAATGTGGTTAGAATTTATTTTAATGAGCATGATATTCAATGTAAAATGAGTTTTTTCTATTTGGAAAGAAAGGACGTGAGTTTTATAACATAATGAGTTGTAGATTTGTTTCTAGTTTCTTGTTGTGTTGTGATTTTCTTAATTATGTGAAATTTGTATTTTATTATATTTTTTATTGTATAATATTTTATATTTTATGATAATTATATTCTAATTGAATCTCTTATCTTGCAAATGTTTGGAGAGTGGCAAATTGTCATTTGAGGACGAATATTGTCCAAGTGGAGGAGATAATAACACCCCTCAAATGAATTAGGTGAAGCTAGATACTAACAATGTTATCATGATGGTCTTAGGTCCTACAATGGTCTATAACGTTATATTCAGGTACTCTCTAGTGTTTTAGGTGCATTGGAAGAAAAATGTCAAGGGACGACCAATACGTTCGAAGACTAAGTCACCTATGTGTCTCATATGTGGTTTTGTGCCTAATAATTGTTATAATGAGTTAATGAGTATGAGTTATTATATTATTTATTGGAAGTGTGTAAATTTTTTTTAAGTTTAGAGGTCAAATGTCCACGAACATGCATGACGTTCGAATATTTTCCTGTGAAACGACCTTGTGTGTCTTAGCATGTTTCGTTGAGTTTCACGTGTTCGTTTGGAATAAAATTTATGAGAGAGGGCGTAAACATTTATAATAGAATGTTTGGGTTGGAATCTTTTGGGAAAATATCCCCAAGGACCAACCAAGGGTCATTGAGAAAGGACCCTTTTCAGTGAGCCAAGACTGTCCAATATAGCCCAACCTACGGAGGCAATCAATACCAGTGGATAAGTAGACGCCCCGTAAGTGAGGGTTTATTTCTGTATAAATATGCATTGGTAAGGAGGATACAAAGAACAGCCTCACTCCCTAAGCACTGATCAACATAACGGTCCGCTGATCAAGGGGCGGACTGTCACGACCCAAAACCGGGCCGCGACCGGCACCCACACTTACCCTCCTATGTGAGCGAACCAACCAATCTAAACCTTGACATTTTAACCATAATGAACAAAATACGATGCGGAAGACTTAAACTCATTAATAAAAAGACAATTCAATAACTTCTAAAATTCAACATCTATTATTCCCCAAAATCTGAAGTCATCACCACAAGAACATCTATGATCAAATTACTAAACTAAGAGTATTCTAAGAACTAAAACAAATAAAAGCTAGTCTATGCCGAAACTTCAAGGCATCAAGACATGAGGAAGGAGATCCAGTCCAAGCTAGAAGCATTAGCTCACCCTGAAGATCCGGTGTGACGAAGACTGGCTAGAATTACTGTTGAGTCGAAGATGACGGCACGTTTGCTGCATTCCACAATATACAAGAAGAAAACATAAAAGTAGGGGGTCAGTACAACCACAAGTA
>NC_028641.1:17909997-17910308 GCF_001406875.1 Solanum pennellii | reverse complement strand
ACAAAACGGCGAATCCGCTCTTGTGAACTGAAGCAAAGTTGGGTGGCATATCTGGATAGTGCACGAAACTTAGCTTCATATGCATTGACCGACATCCTACCTTTCTCTAGGCTCAAGAACTCGTCCCTTTTCCTATCCCTCAAAGTCCGGGGGATATACTTCTCCATAAACAAGCTAGAGAATGAGGCCCAAGTCATAGGTGGTGCCTCTGTTGGTTGACACTCAACATGTGACCGCCACCACATTTTGGCGTTCCCTTGAAACTGATAACTCACGAACTCAACACCAAACCGTTCTACTATACCCATTTT
>NC_028641.1:17870458-17908739 GCF_001406875.1 Solanum pennellii | reverse complement strand
AAGTTCAGAGAGTCGATTTCAGTACCCAAATTTCAGAAGTCTAAGTCTTTTGGAACGAGACCCCCTCGACGGCCCGTCGTGCCCATGACGGTCCGTCGTGGGTTCCGTCGACTCACACAGTTTTTCCAGAAATAAAATCTGCTGCTCAAAACGACTAAACAGGTCGTTACACGGAGAGTCAATCGCATACCATCTGTGAAGACAATCTCTACGCCGCTTACTCATAAGTTCAAGTGGTGAAGTTTTACATTCACCAACGTCCAAATAAGATAAAGGGTGTATACTTAGGGTTCTTTTACGTATTTTAAACATGTTTATAAGCCTAAAACACTTAGAAGATTTTATTCTTCGAAATCAAAATCCAAATTCCCTTAGAAATTATTTAGAACTCCTTTGGAGACAAAAATCAAGGAAGAGGTTGGATTGGAGAATTGAGTGTATATTATTCATAAAATTGTAGTATTAGCTTTATTGAGTTATGATATTTTATCCTTGAAATTCTATTCATCAAGGAGCCCAACTTTCGAAGTAGTTTTCTAATGTTTCAAAGATGAATCGTTCAGTTTCATTATCTATCCATGGGTTCTTGCATTAACGGATTCAAAGGATTGCATATTGATTTAATTTTTGTTAATTAGATTATTGTATATCAATTAACCTATGAAGCCATGTAATTGATGAACCCTAGATTTTGACTACTTTATGGGTTAAGTGCTTTGTACTTAATTCTTATGAATTCTAGTGTAGTTTTGTATGTGCTATTTATTGATGTAATAATTGTATTTAAATGATGTCTAGGTTGCCTTAGATTGATTAATCTTTATTTAATTGACCTATTTTAATTGAATATCATATTTTTTATATTTAATTGATGTTCATGGCCATGGTTAAGGGCCTTATGATATTGAATTGGATGATTTAGCGTTGGATTGAAGTGATGAGTATGAAGTGGATGTACACTTCCCTAATTCAATTAATTTTATGTTTATTATACTTCAATTATGTTGTTATTCTTATGGTACACTTATGGTGGCGGTGTTATGTGCCTTACCTACAACTGATGTGGCCTTATTGGCGTTATGTTTTGTATAATGATGTTCATGGCCTTGTCGGCACTACTTGAACTATTGTGATGATTTGTGTAGTTCATTATGTGATGTTGGATAATTGTAACACCCTAAAACGAACTAAGATAAACTAGAGCTTCGTGGTTGTTTCTTGAGTTAATTTTAAATTAAATTGAGTTATATTAGTGTTCTTAGGCAGTGTTTCAAGTTTGGTTATGTTTGGAAGTCAAATGACCATGAACGTCTATGACGTTTGGAATGTATGCCTTAAAAGTTATTGTGTGTCTTGAGGTATTTGAGTGTGTTTTACGTGTTCGTTTTTCTTGAAACTGGTGCGAGATGTTCCTAAGACCTAGATGACTTCGTTTAGTGCTTTTACGTTCAAGTACGATCCCATCAAGGACCCACAAAGGTGTAATGAAGGATCCAATACTTGGACCAAACTGCCAAAAAAACTACAAAACAACGACCTGTAGGACGGTCTTTTGGTCCACCAACACTCCGTCGACCAAGGGCATCGATTTTCCCTGCAAGGAAGGATGGAAAACTTGCGAATGGTTCTAAGTCAAAACAAATGAGACCCTATGAACGGTCAGTCGTTTGAAAACTGGTTCGTTGGTTTATCCATTTGTCAGATTGCCCCAAAAGCTGTTAAGTGGCTGCCAAGTTTTAAAGGGTTTGGTAAATGCACCCCATGTTTTTTATGAACCTAGGAATTTATTATTAGGGTTATTTAGATATATTAAATTATTTCAAACCCTAAGACTTAATTTTAGACCTCATTTCCTAAAACACAATATTCCCTCTCCCTTAGAACACTCTCTCAAAGTCACCATTGTACCTAAAACTCAAGAAGAGCTAGGAGGGCTTGTTTGGACTATTTTCTTCACCAAAATTAGTGTTTTTCCTTGAACTTGAGGTATTTTATCCGTCCTTTAACCCTCTTGCATTGAAAGACTCAATTCAAAAGATTTCAAAAAGGGTTTTCAAACTCTACTTTCTTATATCTTTGATTCTAAGCATGGGTCTTATTGTAAAAGTGTTTTAATGAATCAAATGTGTTTATCCTATCAGTAATTTATGATTTTAATGTCAAAAACCTTATGAACTAATGATTATGAATATTTCAAAATTTTTGCTTAAGAAATGGGTTATGTGATCATGGTTGTGTAGAGAATGAGCTTTGGTTTTCTTGTGTTGTTCTTTTGGTTTAGCGACTTTCCTAAGGGCCTTATTATGATTAAATATTCAGAAATTTGTTAGAGGTGATGATGTCTTGGTTAAATGGTGAGTTGCTTATATTGTATAGTTCATATTATAAATTACTCTTTAGTGGTATGGTCCACCTTCTTGGTCGCGGTGTTTATTTGATGAACTTAATATTATTTAGTATGTATTGTTAATCTGGTTATGAAGGTCTAATATCTAATATTAAGATATATTTAAAATTGGTTTTGTATTGTGTTTTGTGAAGCTTGAATTGTATTTTTGACCTAGATTATGTCTAAATGAAATGTACGATTTTGTGAAACTTGTAAAGTGTGTGTGTCTATTAATGAAGGTCTAAAGCATGTATAGAAGTTGATATGAATGAAATGATGCTTATATGCAAGGTTTGCTCACATGCACACACATACACACACTTATATGAATTAATGATGCTAAGTTGATTAAACAGAGGAGACTTGAGGTGAAACACTCTTCGTGAGTTGAGATGAAGATTCTAGTAGCAACCTCACTACATCCTAATATCTTTCTATGATAGGTCGGAGGATAAATACCCTTTATGAGTTATGATGTAGTGTTTACTAGTTATCCTTAACCTATAGTTTATAATGTTGAGAATTAGTTGGGTGTTATGCCTAGAACCAAGAGGATATGAAAATGGGGTGGTTAGACTTCATGAAGTGAGATGTTGTATTCCAATGTACCTCTTGAGATGAGTAGTCCTCGTTAGCAGAGAATGAGGTACATAGTAGCAATCTCCTTATCCCTTAACTATATGTCTGCATAGGTGTAGCTATTGGGAAAGCAATGTAAAAGCTAAAAATTATGACCTTACTCAAGGCAAGTGAGGATCCCTTATTCGATAGGGGTTAATATCGGGATACCATGTCTAGCTCTCATGTTCTTTATCAGTTAAGCTAACCCCCAAAAAAGTAATAAATGTATTAAATCTTTTAAAACACGTGCTACTTATGTGAACTAAATGAACTAGGTCTTCTAAAAGAACGTGCTAATTAGGGTAGGTGGTNCGGGATACCATGTCTAGCTCTCATGTTCTTTATCAGTTAAGCTAACCCCCAAAAAAGTAATAAAAGTATTAAATCTTTTAAAACACGTGCTACTTATGTGAACTAAATGAACTAGGTCTTCTAAAAGAACGTGCTAATTAGGGTAGGTGGTTTTATAGGATATTATCAATCCATTTCACTAAGTAGGACCTTCTGAAAAGGAATCCTTAGTGGCAAACCTTCTGAAAGAGCGTACTACTTATGTTAGGTGGTTGTATGGGATGTCATCTACTCATTGCACTGTATAGGCGTTCTGAAAGGGAAGTGCTTGGTGTTTAGTAGGGTGTTCTTCTAATGGCGTGTGATTGCGTGGTGACTTGTTATGCCGAGGTGAATAATGAAGGAGGTGTTTAGACGTTTTCTTCAAGTCATACCGTGGACAGTCTTAGGATAGCATCGGTTAGAAAAATCCTAAGGAAATGAGTTCACTTCCTCATTGAAAATAGCTTGGAAGTTCACCATTGTTGGAGTTTTTTAGTTCACTGTAATGGTCTTAGTAGTTCACTGTAATTGTTAAATGAGCTAACTGTAAAGTTCAGGAAGGTTACTGTGAATGTTCCTCTTTAGTTAAAATTATGGAAACTCTTATCTATGTATTAAATAATTGTTCTTATGTTGTTTTGCTTCTAAATTCATGAATCTTATAATTGTTTTTGCATGAAAGCTTAATTAACTAAAATGTCCCTTTTTACATGGTTTTGCATATGTCATACTTAGTACATTGTTTTGTACTAACCCCATACTTCCTATACTCTATAATTATAGGTTGGAAGCTCTTGAAGGTGAAGATTTGGAATGTTCTTCTCAAGGAAAAGTATGTCCTCAAATATTCTAGGGCATAGTCCTTTTATTAGTTGCATATTATGACTTATTTTGTATTTCTCTTTTGTTGTAAAGGGTCGTGTCCCTAAGATATCATGTCTTGTCTTTAAGTTTTCTTGTGACGATGAGATTCTTTAAATATTCATGAAAGACTAGATTTTTATTAAATGTCTTGAAAAGTTTACAATTCGGCACTACTTTTTCATGTCTTATGTAATGAACGATAGTTAAAGGTCTTGTATGAGACCCAAAAGGGTCAAATGCGCCTTTCCACGATCTTTGCGTTCTCCCTAACTTCTAGGGGTGATTTCAGGTTTTGACAATAATATCTATCTACATGATAAGTAATGTGAAAATATATCTGTTCTTCTATTGATGCTATATAGGTGATCATGTCAGATTATGACTATGTCTTTCTGTGTATAATCATAGGGTTGATTCATGGTCAATCCTACTTGACTATATGAGTCTATGATGATAATATTTATGATGATATTGTGGTGTATAGGACGACTTAAAGATGATAATGATTTTTATGGGCTTCTAGAATGACATGTCATATGTGTTAAAATGAAGTATGTTAACTCTTGTCTTGGTTGACTTGTTCCCCTTACTTGATGCATGTATGAATGTGAATATAATATTTCTTGATATAGCATGCTAAAGACTCTTAGTCAGGTATCTATTAATGACATGAGACCTTAAAATAATATTAAGAGGGTCCTTATTGTGAAACCTTGAACCTAGTGGTAAAGTTATGAATGATGAAGTTGCAAGTCGTAATGGTATCCTTCAAGTAAATGAATGATAGAATTAAGGATTGTTGGGTGGAATGACATCATATAGATCCTTTGGGAAGTCATTATGAGCTTCTGGTAGCCATTGTAACGTAGCCCTAGTGGACTTCTTTTGTAAGGTAAATGTGATTGGGTTATGTACTAGATATTGAAACCCTTTATATAAACCTTTGATGTAAATTACTCTATGAGAACAAAGTCTAGCACCGAGTTAATATAGTAAGGGAAGTAGCTGTAGTGAAATGATGATGCAAGAGTACAAAGCATGCCCTTCATATTCCTTAACCATGTGCCTACATGGGTTGTGTCCAAGTTCTACCTTTGGCAAGTTGAACACCCTCATCGGAGTAGGTTAGAACTTTGGATTCCATCTCTATCTATAATGGTCTATGAAAGTTATTGCCTATTATCATCATATGGGATACCTACTAGAATTAGAGAAGTTCTATCAAGTTTAGGTAGTGGTATGGTACATTATCTAGACATTGCACAATATGCCTTGACGGTGTTAGTTAGAGTCCCTAGGTCTTGTGCAAGACCATAACTTGAATGTCTTTATGTGATGAATCAGTCTTAAATGAACAAATGAATGTAATGACTTAATTTAAAAGAGCATGTTAAATGAATAAGTACTTATCTAGAGTAATTAAGGGTTATCTAGTTAAGGTGTGAAGGGGCATAAGAATGGTCACTTCGTATCTTACCTAGATAAGTCTTAAGAATGAATCTTGTTAGGGAAGATGTTAATTATGTTTACATGCTATAATTCTTAGGTAGTCTTAAAGATTATTTATATAATATTGAAGTGTTCAATCATTTATCTTCTTGATTTACTTAAGTAAGTCTTTTGATAGCCTTGGGAAGGAGAATGTCTTATTATCTATATGTTGATGTAGTAAGTGGGACTGATTCCATCTTAGGTAGTCTATATGATTTCTTAAATGTGTGTAAGAAATTGTTTGGGTTATAGCTTCACAACTCACTCAAGTGAGAGTTAGAATCACCTTTGGTAGAAGAATCTCATGTTAATAGGTTTGATGTCTTGTAACAGTGTGTTAATCTCATTAGCTGGTCTTAAGTATCATTTAGGTGTTCCTATGTGTTCCTAAGAGTGTGTTGATCTCACTAGATTCACAAATCTCTTTCTACATCTCATTATGTATATGCGATTAGCGACATGAAAAAGGCTTGTACAAGACCTCTGAGAGGTCAAGTACGACGGTTGCATTCCGAGAATGCCCTATCTTCTAGGGTGTGGTTTCGGGATGTGACAATCTATTGCATGTGTTCATAGGTTAATTGAGTTAAAATAATATAATTAACAACAATGCAATCAATATTTTCACGACCCGAAAATACCCCCTAGAAGATAGGGTGAACCCTTGGGTATTAACAAGGCATACTTGACCCTTTGGGGTCTTGTACAAGCCTTTTAACTATCGTTTATTACATAAGATATGAAAAGTAGTGAGGAATTAAAACTTTTCAATATATTTAATAAAAACTAGTCTTTCATAAATATTTAGCAAATATCATCATCCACAAGCCAACTTAAAGGCACATTATAATATCTTAGGCACACGACACATTCCATTGAAAGAAAAATACATAATAAGTCTTAATAATTAAACTAGAAAACATAGACTATATCCTCAAATATATGAGGACATATCGAATCTTGAGAGAGTATATTTCCCAAGCTTCACCTTCAAATCTTCAAAAAGCCTCCAACCTATACTAATAGAGTATATAAAAGTATGGGGTTAGTACAAAACAATGTACTAAGTATGGCATATACAATAACATGCAAAAAGGTACATTCTAGTAAAAACACATTTTCATGTCAAATAAGTAAAACATTCATGAGTATAGAAGTTAAAAAACATAGGAATCATCATTGAACACTTAGAGAAGAATTTCCATAATTTTAGCAAAAGAAATCATTTTACATTAAAGTAACCCAAAGTTTCAGTGACTCATTTTAACCCTTACCAGTGAACTAAAAAGATTCCAAAGTAGTGAACCTCCAAAGTATTTCAAATGAGGTATTGAAATCATTTCTGTAGGAGTTTCCCTACCAAGGTTATCCTAAGACTCACCAAGGTAAGATATGAAGGAAGTGCGCATATACCTCCTTTAATGCACACCAAAGTGATCCTCAAGACTACCATTTTTCGGCTTACTCACCTCGAGAGATAAGCATCCACTAAATGAAAAGACATTAGAAGAAAAAACAAACAACACACCAAGAATTCCCTTTTGGAATGCCTACTTAGTGCAATGAGTATATGGCGTCCCATACCACCACCTACCCTAAGTAGTACTCTCTTTTAGAAGTCTTGGCTTCAAGACTTCTCTTTCGGACGGTGCTACTCAGTGCAATGGATATATAGCGTACCTCACCATCACCTACCCCAAGTAGTATGTTCTTTTAGAAGACTTATTTCATTAATTTCAAATGAGACCCACCAAGACTCCCGTTTCAAAATGCCTACCTAGTGCAAAAGATAAATAGCGTTTCATTCCACTACCTACTCGAAGTAGCACACTGTTTTAGAAGACTTAGTACTTTCACTACTTTTGTGGGAGTTAGCTTAACTGACATACACTATGAGATCTAGACATGGAATCCCGATATTAACCCCTATCGGATGATGGATACACACTTGCCTAGAGTATGGTCATTCTTTTTAGTTTTTAGATGGCTTTATAAATAGCTACACCTATGTGGGAGCATATTAAAGTGATAAGGAGATTTCTACTAAGTAACTAATTCACTATTAACGAGGAGTACTGATCTCAAGAGGTATATTGGAATACAACATCTTAACTCACGAAGTGTAACCACCTCTTCTTCATATCCACTCGGTGCTAGACATAACCTCTACAGATTCTAAACATTATATACTATAGGTTAAGGATAACTAGTGAACACCACATCTGTACTCACAAAGGGCATTCATCCTCCGACCTATCATAGAAAGCTCTTAGGATTTAGTGAGGTTTCTACTAAATATTTCATCTCAACTAACGAAGAATGTCCACCTCAAAACTCTTCTATTTATTCAACTTAGCTTCATACATTCATTTAAGTGTGTGTATGTACTTGTGATCACATCTTGCATATAAACATGATTTAATTTATATTATCTTCTATACATGGTTTAGGCATTGATTCATCAAATTACTCACCTTACATGCTTCACATAATCATATACTTCATTTAGGTATAATCTAAGTCAAACATGCGATTCAAGATTCATAATACACAACACAAGAACCATCTTAAGTATCACTTCATCTCACATTTTATACCATCAAAGCAACACTCATTATACATACTAAGTATAGTCAATTTAATCATGCAAACACCGCCACCAAGAAGGTGGACCATACCACTCAAGAGCATTTCATAACATAAGCTTAAACAACATACCCAACATAGCCTTTAATCAAATATTCCACCACTTATAGCATTTTAAACAATACTTTGTCATATATTATCCCTTAGGGCAGTATCTATGCAACAACATCAACATAAGGAAACGAAAGTTCAAAGACTACACTACTAACCTCATTTAACCCATTCCTTAAGATAACATTTGATGAAAAGCATTAACATGATTTCATTGAGATTTTAACCTTAAAATCATTAACTTACAATAGAAACATCACTATTAAGTCATTAGAAACGTTATAATGCAAAATCCATATTTTAAATTGAAGATAGAAGAAACTAGGGTTGAAAACCCTTTTATGAAAATCCATTAGAAGGGAATACTTTAATGGATGAGAGTTCAAGGATAGATACCATACATTATATTGGATAAATCCTAAAGATTTTGATGAAGAAATTGGCCACCAACAGCCCACCTAGCTCTTCTTGACTTCTAGCTTACAAAGAGACTTGAGAGAAAATTCTATGGGAGAGGGGTTTTGGGTTTTGGGTTTTAGGAATTGAGGTCTAAAATTAGGTCTTAGGTTTTGAAACATTCTTATATACCTAATAAACCGTAAAAATAACTTCCTAGGGTTATAAAGTACTTTGGATGAATTTACCAAACATCCTATGCCATAGCAGGAAATTACAGTTTTTACCGGCCCATCGACGACCCAACAACGATGGACCGTTGGTCAACCAACACCTCGTTTGTATAGGTCCGTTAATGGAGTCTTCAACCCTCAACCATGGAAAACATGCAGGTCCAATCGATGACATTGGTTAATGTCGTTGGTGGACACTACCTAGGAAGTTTTGGTCCATGTCTTGGGCCCTTCTCTAGGGCCCCTTTAAGTGTTCTAGGTTGGGTCGTTCCATGACGTTAAACCCCTAAACATAGTCGTATAGGTCTTAGGAACATCCCACGTCAATTCCAAGAAAAACGAACACGAACAACTCACTCAAAAACATCAAGATACACGAGTACTTTCAAAGTCACATCTTCGGAGCGTCATGGATGTTCTTGGACGTTTGACCTCAAAACTTAGTCAAACTTCACACACTGCCTAAGAGTACTAATATAACTAATTTTATCTTCAAATTAACTGAATAAACACTCATGAGGATCTAGTTCACCTTAGTTCATTTTTAGGGCATTACAAATATACAATGCTTTAAAACCTTTAATGCAAGAACCCATGGATAGATCATGAAATTGACAAGTTCTTCTTTGAAAACATTAGAGAACTCTTTGAATGTTGGGTTCCTTGATGAATAGCGTTTCAAGGATCAAAAGCCATATCTCAATTATGTTAATCCACAAATTTTATGAAGAATCAGCAGTCAAATCTCCTATCCAAGCCCTTTTATGATTTTTGGCTCCAATGGAGTTCTAGAAAATTTCTAAGTGATTTTGGGTTTTGATTTTGAAGAATGAATTCTTATAAGTCTTAATGTCTTATACACATGTTTAAAATAACCAAAATACCCTTTCGGAGCCGTGTAAAGTCATCTTTTGAAGTTGGGTGAATTTACCAGTTACCCCTAAATATTACAGTGAACTGTGCACAAAAGAAAGCATCACAGACGGATGGCCACAAACGGACCGTTATTTTTTTCCGTGGTTTAGGTAATAAGCTGTTCCTTGGCTTTTAATTCTCCCACATCTATGTACTGACCAACGACATCCATCGACGGGGCATCGATTGGCCCACGAGACATCTAATGCCTCTGTCGTAAGGGGTTGTCTTTGGTGTTTTGGCTTCAAGGAAAGGGTCCTTCCTCAAGGACTCTTAGTTGGTCATTAGGGATTTTTGCCCATATTTTTCCAACATGAATAGGTTTGTATACGAGGATAGGTACTCCCACATGAATTTTTTTTAAAAATGAACACGTAAAACTCGACAAAACAGGCTTAAATACACAAAGCCGTTCCAAGGCAAACGTTTCGAACATTATGGACGTTCTTGGATTTTTGACCTTCAAATTTCATGAAAATCAACACACTGCCTATAAATACGATTATAACTCAAATAAATACATCATAAGCTCATGAAACACACATTCAGGCACATTACCACACATGAGACACATAGGTGACTTAGTCGTCTCTTCACATTTAAACTCCAAATCACCTAAACCTGTAGAAACTGCCTCAATACCACATTATACACCAATTTAGGACCTTTTATACTCATTACACACATGTAACGCTCTAGCGTCACCTAAGTGATGTTCGTGGTATTACATAGGGTGTGTCATTATGTAACATGAGAAAATTGTAGCTTATGCCTCTAGATAATTTAAGGTTCATGAGAAGAATTATGAACTCATGATCTTGAGTTAGCGGCAATAGTATTTTGCTTGAAAATATGGAGGAATTATTTGTATGGTGTCCATGTTGAATTATATAACGACCACAAGTGTCTTTAATATGTATTTACTCAAAAGGAATTGAATCTCCGCCAAAGAAGGTGGTTGCAATTGTTGAAAGATTATGGCACGAGTGTTATCTAGCACCCCGGAAAGGCCAATGTGAGTGCGGATTCTCTAAGTTGTATGACCATGGGTAGTGTGTCACATGTAAAAGAAGTTAAGAAAGACCTAGCGAAAGATGTTCATAGTTTTGCTCATTTGGGTTTTAGATTGAAAGATTCCCCAAATTGTGGTTTTATGGTCCATCATAACTCGAATATTCTTTGGTAGTTGACGTGAAGTCTAAGAAACACCTTGATCAACCATTAATGGAGTTGAAGGAGTCAATTATTGGTAAGCATAATGAGTCATTCTCTTTAGGGGGTGATGTTGTCTTGAGGTATCAAGGAAGGTTATGTCTTCCCAATGTTGATGAGTTGAGAAACTAGAATCTTGAAGAAGCTCATGGTTCTAATTATTGCATTCATCCGGGTTCTTGAAGGATGTATGACCTTAGAAAAATGTTTTGGTTTGATAACTTAAAGGGTGACATAGCTAAATTTGTTGCCAAACGTCCAAATTGTAAATAGGTGAAAGCCGAGAACCAAAAGCCCGGTGAGAAGACATTAATATGGATCACGTGGTAGGATTGCCTCAGACATAAAAGCAACATAACTCCATATGGGTGGTTGTGGATAGGTTGACCAAATCTGCTCATTTTATTCCCTTAAAGTCAATTTACTCAGCAGAGGATTATCCAAGGATATTCATAGGCGATATTGTATGTCACCATGGTATTATGTTATCCATCATATCTCGTAGGAGTGCACAATTAACATCTAGGTTTTCAAGGTCATTTAAAAAAGGGTTGGGTACCAAGGTGAATATAAGAACCTATTTTCATCCCTAAACGGATGGTCAAACGGAGAGTACTATCCAAACACTTGAATATATAATTTGGTCTTGTATAAATGACTTCAAGGGAAATTGGGATAAAGACATGCCTTTGGTTGAGTTTTCTTACAACAATAGTTACAATTCATCTATATCTATGGCTCCTCTTGAAGCCTTGTATGGTAGGAGATGTAGGTCTCAAATTGGAAGGTTTGAAGTGGGTGAATCTTCATTTTTTGGTCCTGAATTGATTTATAAGAACTTCGAGAAAGTTCATATAATAAGGAATCATTTGAAAACATCCTATAGCCCTCAAAAGTCTTATTCCAAAGTACCAGAAGAAACTTAGATTTGGAAGAAGGTGATAGAGTGTATTTAAAAATTTCACCTATGAAAGGGGTGGTGAGATTTGGCAAGAAACAAAAGTTTAGTCCACGTTATGTAGGTCCGTATTAAATTTTTCAAAGTATTTGCAAGGTTGCATATGAGTTGAGGTTTCCTAGTGAATTAGTTTTGTTTCATCCGTTGTTCCATGTCTCCATGATTATGAAGTGTATCGGTGACCCAAGTATATTTTTTCTATTCTAGGTCTAGGTGTTGAAGAGAACCTCTCCTATGAGAAGGTTCCGATTGAAATCCTTTATTGATAAGTGAAGACGTTAAGGAACAAAGAGGTGGGTTCCCGTAAAGGTGTTATGGAAGAACCACCTTGTTGAAAGTGCAACATGGGAGGCCAAGGCCGACATGAATTTCGTTAAACTTAACTATTTGATACTAAAGTTATTTTTCCTATATATAGTAAAAATAATGAGTTTGTCTAAATTTTCCTTGATTTTTGATAAAAAAATTTGATTATATGTTATGTTAGAGTGATTTAAAATGATCTATGCCTATAGAAGTGAAATTTTTCAAAAGAATGCTCTTTTACTTGATTTGAACTTATGTGGTATATTTTGGTATAAGTGAATACGCACGCAGTTAGAGAATGATTGAGTTCTTATGACTTGAAAATGATGTTTTGAATTGCATTGTGTAAAAGGTCTTGTGGTTACGCTGATTGAATTGTGAATCATGTTTTTATACATTGTTGTTGGTTGGGCTGTTACTCTTAAGTCTATCCCTTACTTTCAAAGAATTTTAGAGTCATTTTGGGATGAAATTTCTTAAGGGGGGATAATGTCATACATCCAAATTCTGAAGCCTAATCTAGACCCTAACATGAGTGTCTAAGTGTTGTACCATTGTTTTAAAGTCAAATTTAATTAATATAAGTCGATTATGATTTTTTAGGAGCAAAGGGTCACAGAACGTCCATGACGTCCAAAAACTAGTTCAAGAGGTGCTAGTATGTCTTACCCTATTTGAATACGTTTTAGTACTCAGAATTCAATGGAAAGTTGTAGTAAGGTGTTTAATACGTATTAAAGTTGTTTTAGGGTCGAAATGTATGGGTACAACTCCCCAAGGAAAAACCACAGGGTCATTGAGGAAGACTCTTCCATGTTGGCTACAAAGTTGTCATCGACAATGTCTACCACTAGGGCCAATGACAGGGCGTGGTCCAATTGATGGGGCGTCGATTCCTTGCTTCATTGGAAATTTATCCATTTTATCAAAGGTGTCATTTGTCAAGTCTCTGACCAAAACGATGGACCTGCAGGACAGTTTGTTCCAAAGTCCGTCGACTGACCTACAACACGTAGGTCGGGGTCTCATAGGTCACAGTCCCATTTTACTACCACGATTAAGGTTAGTCCAAATACTTAATTAGATGGTTAGTTAATTTTTTAAGGGCTAAGGGAGTTGTAATTAATCTAGTTAATTACTTAAATAGAGACAAAATCCTAATGAAACTAACCCAACCCTTTTATTTTCTGAAACTCAATTGCTATTCCTTCTCTGTTCTTTCTCTAACCCAAATAGAAGAACTCAATGGGAAGAACTCCATTGAAGGGATAGGTCAAGGTCTAAGGGCAGCAATCAGGGGAAATTTTCTCCATAATTCTTCATCAATTATAAATGTATTATATGCCTTTAACATTTGGGATTCCATTCCCCAAAATGTTCTTTAAAATTGATTTCAAAAAGATGAGTTTCAAGGGGGTTGTCTTATATTACGAATTTGACCTTCTAAATTGCATTGTCTATGGTTTATTTTTGTTATTATTATTATATTATGATGTATTATTATTCATTTATGCTATTTCTTAATGAATTAATCTAGGCTCTGATGTAGATCATGAATTTTATCCAAGTCCCTAACCTAGGCTATAAACTAGAGATTAATTGTTGTGTAGTGATTCAATTGACTTTATTATTGTACTGATTACTATTGTGTTATGATATTACTCCCATTTTTAGGTTGATTTGTATGGTTAAATGTAAAACCTTGATGATGGATTGTGAAGGAGATTGGGGTAAGTCTTGTTATCTTAATCATTTATTTCAATTATGATTACTTGTACCTAGAGATGATGTTATATTGAAATATACCTTATGACAATATTTATCAAGGTTTGCATGATGTTATATCGAAATGTCTTGAATGATGACTTGTGAGTTGTTGGATAGGATGTAATGACATAAGGGTGGTGATGACCTTGTCTATGTGACTTGTCATAATGTGATTAGGTAAATGTTATAACCTCACATGTGTTTGTTGTAATGAAAGCACAATTTACTATTGATCTATGATGATGCATATATAAGGGATAGACCCTATGACCTAAACTAAGTGATTATTATTAATGAATGAAATTTAAAAAGGACACTAGCTTAGCATCGAGTGAACTTGAAGTGAGGAGTGTCCTTTCCTACATAGGGATTGTAGGATCACTAATATACTCATGAGATTGCAGACTATAATGCATGAAGAATAAATAGATTCCAACTATATCTCTTAGTTCTTGAATTATGTTTCCCCGCATAGGAATAATAGCTAGTGTATCCACATAGATGCTATGTTTATGTTTTGGTATGTCATATCCGGGGAGTAGCCCCTAGACGTAGCTGGAATCGTCGTCCTCTTTGAGGACTAAGACTATCCTATTAACTTACATCATTACATTCATAGGTCAAAATTAGCGGTTATTTAAAACATTTTACTACTTCAACATTGAGGTTTACATAGACCTCTGCATACACTTTATATAGCTATATCGAGTATACATAGACTCTTTGTATATGAAGATTACTAAGTCTTCTACTTTATTGCACATAGATATATAAAATATAACATTGTCCCAAATAGTCCTCTCATATCATCACCATCTAATAAGGGTATAACAACTTTGGGCCTAGCCCATACATCAATACAATAAGACCACATATAGGTCATACAATGGTTAGTATCCAAATAAAAAGGAAAGAACATAAGAGTTTTAAAACTAGAACAACAGCATAATCTTCATAGTGGCATTGCCCTCGGAAAGTCAGGGCCTACCATACTTCGATGTTTAAGAATCCCAAGTCTTCTTCAAAAGTCATCTCCAAAAGTCCTTCAACGACCGAAACGTAAATGATGGGGAAAAAGAAGAAATGGGGTTAGTACACCACTTTTACTAAATTTGAGACCATATGTACATATACTATTAAATAATGCTAAAACTGGACATCTCATTAAACTATGCAATTTATTTTGAAAGCCTTTATGCACATTCAACAAGACCATACATCAATAAGACATATTCCTTTATTCGTAAACATGTACATCGCAAGACAAATAATGCAAAGTCTAGTCAAGTCAACACGCATATCATATAATTGAACACATAGTGAAGTAACTCCATTATCAAGTACTAACATTAACAAGCATAAATAAGAGTACATTTCAACATAACCAAAACAAGAAAATTACTCATGACCCTTTGTAAGTAAACTTGTGCAATAAATAAGCAAAGCCCCATAACCTCACTTAATCAAGTAAACATATAAAGAACCATAATCAATGTCCAACTTCACATAACATAGTATTTAGAGTATAAATTATCATACTTTAGCAATATAGACCAAATACACGTTCATAAGAATAATCAACATCACATAGTGTAATTAACATGCAAGATAATCATTTATATAGAATATACATACATAAGAACATCCTCCTAAGACTTCCCTCAAGGCTAACTAGTGCGATGTATAGGAAGAATCCCATACACCTACCTAGACCAAGCTAAACCCTTAGGTCATCTTAGTTAGATTTCATTACTTAAGTAAATTTTACCTTTTGGGAACATCTTGCCTTAACCTAAATAGGCCACATGATATAATATAATCCAGTGTCCAAAAACCCAACAACGAAGAAGGCGGAATACGTCACAAGGTAGTACATAAACATGAACATAGCAACTATGTGGAACTACTGCCTAGGATTACTATGGGGGCAACATAGTCCATGAACTTTGATATAATTGGGATCCTTTTAATACATGAATTATCATCTCCAATCTCAAGAGTACAATAGTGATCCTACCTTCCACATGTGGGAAGGGACACTCCTCACTCTACTTCACTCGGTGCTAAGCTAGAGTACTTTTTGAGATGTATTTAATACCATTATTATTCATCGCAATATAATGTAAGTCATATGGTCTAACCCTTGTATAACCATTATCATCATCATAGTTCAATAAGAGTTTTATAAGTATTGTCCTCTTATTATAATTTCTATAGGTGAGGATAGCACATTAACATTTTCATATCCTGATAAGGCACACTGGTAAATCATCACCATTCTTATAACATTTACATCTTAACCAAAACCTCAGAACCATAGTCAAGACATTTCAAATAAACTTTCATACAAACCCTATAAATCCTAATACAAGGCATACTTTACTACAACATCATCACATAACCAGAAGTAATCATAATTGAAGTAAAGAGTTGGGGTTACTTAACTTACCAAGACTCCTTAATAATTCATAATAAAGGTATTACCATAAACCTTTATCTCAACCGAGAAAAGGGTGTAATATCATTACATAATGATAAACAATATCAGAACAAGCCTAATTGAATCACTACATCACAATTCATCACTAGTTCATAGCTTAAGATAAGATACTAAGGTCAATTCCATAATATACTTGATACCCTAAATAGATTACTCAAGAACTAGCATGAAAGGACCATAATTAACCCTTATCTATTCATAATTGATACAATAACATCCTCTAGTAGTAATTCAACCAATGACCAATTCAATTGAACCAACATTACACAATTGATATCAAGATCATAATCTAGGGTTAAGAAGAATAGGTCACCATCTACAAACTAGAGGAGTTCATAAACATATAACATAACTGAGTTAAAATACATGTAAATCTACTCATAATATCTAAAAAAAATCATAAACAATGTAATCCATAACATCAATTTTGTATTGGATGAAAACCCAACTTTTGAAATCAATTTGATAAAACCCTTTTAGGTAAGAGGTCTCAAAGGTGAAAGGAATACCATATCTTACTAGTTGATGAATATTGAACCCTCTACCTTTTATAGAACCCTTTGAAGCCTTGAACCTACCTCTACCTTTTTCTTCGGCGGTATTTCTGTGTTAGAGAGAAAAAAGAGAGAACGAAAAGAGTTTTGGGTTTAGGAAATTATAAGAGCTTAGGTTAGTGTAATGATCTTGGGGGATTTCTGGTTAGCTAAATTAATTATACCTCCTAACTAAGACAACTAATTAAATGAATTAAATTAAACAATGAATCAAAATAGGCCCTCACATGAAGAGATCCCGACCAACGGTCCGTCTGTGAGATGACGACCAAAGGACCCTCCATCATGTTGGTCCGTTGTTTTGGTTAGATACTATGCAAAATGACCCTTAAAATATTTTGAATAAGTGACATCAACGGTGGAAATAGATGACCCATCGTTTGACACACGTCGCGTCGATGGCACTCGGTTGTGCACACTGCCTTAGGGAGTCCTTTCACCCCAAAATGCAAGGGTCTTCCTCAAGGGACCTTGGTTGATCCTTTGGATGTAATGCATAGCTCTTTCGACTATCAATTAACTATAATACATCATACAAACCCTTCCACAAATTTTCATCATTTTTTGACTCCTAAAATCTATAAAAGAAAAAAAACTAAGGCACACTAGTATCTCTTTCAACTAGTTTGCGGACGTCATCGACGTTCTTTGACATTTTTGTTTCTAGAGTTTATAAATTGCTCATATTCATTATAATCGACATTAAAATAGTGTCTAAACCTAATGAACTCATGTACGACTTTAGAACACATCTGAGATTTCCGAAGTATTACATGGTACTTCCTTAGCAAGTAGTCCACCTTCTTTCAGTGTAGGGTTCAATGACATAGGATTCCATATTACTTCGTGTGGTCTATGTAGGATAAGGAAATATGTTTCCAAAAGGTAAAATGAATTGATAAAGTTAACTGTAACTCGGTTTATAGACTTTATTAGACTTGGTATTGTTGGTCTTGTGAAGTACGTGGTCTTGACTTTATGAAAAAGTGCTATTGACTTGTATTTGTTCATGAATGAGAATAATGTGTTTTCAAAGTAAATTAGCATGCTTTAATGAAATTTCCATTTTCATAATGATTTCTATGATGTATGTGCATATGATTCCATACTTATTACAAGTGATGTGCTAACCCCTTTCTCCTTTTTCCCAAACATTTTCGGTTCTGGTAGTTGTAGGGTTTCTGATGACTTTTGAAGGAAGGATTGGAATCATTCTCCATGGGTGGGTATGTCCTCAAGTATCGATGATGATACCTTTCTATCACTCTACTTATGTTACATTATTTTAGTCAAAAGAAAATCTTTTCATTCATGTTATTTCAAGATATTGTTGTTAGCGCTAAGTGACATTTCTATATTGTGTAAGGGCTTATACCCAAATTGATTTGACTCCGATTAGATTTTTTAATATGAATAATCTGTTTCAAGCCTATGTTATGTAACTTGTGTCTATGTATAATCGATATGAATATATTATATGTAGGCGAGAGGTCTAAGTATGCATGTTGAAATAGTGTAGATTAAAAGTATAAATTTTTCCCATTTCTAACCTATGAATGTATTGATTAATACTAAGAGGCTAGACATAATAATCTCCAAGGACGACGACGCCGGTTACTTCTTGTGGGTATTCCCGGATGTATCAATGGAGTTCTTCTTTTTGGGAGAGAGAAAATAGAGAGAATGAAGAGCAATTTGGGTTTGGGAATTGGGAGGTGTTAAGACTAGTTTTAGTCTTAGGGTAGGTTATAAAGTTGATTAACTAATATAATTAACCAATTACTAATCACTAATTAAACCCTTAACTCACTAACTTAATTAAATGACCCAACTATAACAAGGCAGCAAAATCACACGCTGACCTACTAGACACCGACCTACGGGCCGTAGGTTAGTTGATACTCCCTTCCCCCTACTATCCTGCAGGTCATCGTTTTGGTCAAAGAGTTTTTATTTTAACCTCTTCGTTAGAATGGCTAAGTGATCATCGACGGAGGCACCATAATCCAGTCGATCAAGCCACGCCCCATCACTTGTAGGTCGTAGGTAGACAATATTTACGCTGCCTCATTTGGCATCCTTGCGTCAAATGGAAGGGTCCTCTCCAAAGATCACTAGAGTTGTCCTTGGGGAGTCGTACCCGAACAGTTTGACGCTAAAACTTATTTAATGTGTGTTAGACACCCTTTTACGAAATTTCATTAAATTCTGACTCCTAAACCATCGTGAAATACGCTAAGGCACACTAGCACCTTTTGAACAAGTTTTCGAACGTCGTGAATGCTCCTTCACTTCTTAACTCTGAAAATTCCTAGGTGACTTTTATAATGTATTATTGACCTTTAAACGGTGTTATAATCCTTATACACTAATGTGAGGCTCTAGATTAGGTTTTAGAATTTTCGAGTGTTACAAGGAATTGTTGACCTTTGGGATTCCTTTCCTCAAGGATTCTTCTACAATTTGGTTTTAAAAAAGATGATTTTGCAAGATTTTCTTTCCAATATTAATTTGATCTTCTAAATCGTATTATTTATGGTTCCTATTATTTATTATGCTTAGATAATGATGTATTATTATTCAATTATGTTATTTCTTGATAAATTAACCTAGTATGTTGAATAGATATTTAAATTGACCCAAGTAACTAGCCCTAGGTTATGAACTAGTATTGAATTGAGTTGTAGTGATGCAATTGACCTCATTATTGTGTTATTTACTATTGTGTGATGATATATACGGCACAAGGTCTTTAACAAATGTTGGAATGTCACATAGGTTTTACCACAATCTTGAAACAACATAAATTAAAAGATTGTCTTTAGACTATAACAATGTAACATAGGTAGAGAGATAGAAAGGCATCATGCTCGGAACATGAGAACATAGCCATACTTGGAGAATGATTCCAAGCGTTCGTCCAAAAGTCTAACAAATACTTCAACTACCAAAACCTAAAAATGTTTGGTTAAAAGGGAGAAATGGGGTTAGCACATCACTTGTACAAAGTATTGAATCATATGCACATACAACATAGAAATCAGTCTAAAAAGGGACATATTATTATAACATGGTAATTTACTTTCAAAAGCCTTTTGAACATTCAAGAACCAATATAATTGAATATCACATGTTTATTATCTCAAGAGAACATACATCACAAGACTAACAATACAAAGTGTACTTACATCAACATGCATTTCAACATAATTGAGCACATAATCAAGACAACTCAATCATCAAGTTATAATGTAAATATAAGATTTTGAAAATCCAATATGTTTCATAAAGCCTAAAATAAGTTTGATAAGATCTAGACATTGTTTTAGGTACTATTTTTATTTTTATAAGTCATTTAGGATGTCTAGTAACAAATACGTCCAAGAACGTCCAGATGTCCGGAGATAGTTCTAGGAGATAGTTGCATGATTTAGCCTAATTGATTGGCATTTATGAGTCTAAAATCTATGAAAATTAGATGAAGGGTGGCTAACATGTGTTTAATTCTATTCATGGTCGAAATGTCCGTGTACTACTCCCAATGGACTAACCAAGGGCCCTTGAGGATTACCCTTCCACGTTGGAGTAAATATTGCTTGGGAAGTGTGGACACACGAAAGGGCATATATGGGGCGTTTGTTGATCGACAGGGCGTTGATGCCAAATGTCGGAAAAACACTTAGACAATTTGTGTAAGGATCTCGGTTAAACACTCTTTGAACTCATTAACGGACGTGCAACGCAGAAGGGGGGATGGTCCGTCGATTGAGCCACGAGGGGTCGACGCGGTCCCGTTTGTGGTAGCCTGTTTTTGCTGCACGTTTTATGTTAGACAAATATAATTAATTAAAGTGTTTGGTATTTATTTAGGGATTAAGGGAAGTCTATTTACTTAAAAAAGCCCCCATATAAAGACCCCAACTCCATTAGTCTAATTACAACTCTCAAAAGAATACTCGCTTCTTTCTCTCTTCTTTCACTCTCTATCGAAAGACCCCATTGAAGACAATCTAGGGGATGGATTTAGGGGATGTAAAGGGACTATTTCACCATCAATTTTTCATTAAACATTGAGGTATGAGATCTAAATTACTTTAGAGACTCCTTTCCTCAAAGGTTTCCTTCAAAGTATTTTAAAAAGTTGAGTTTTTGTTCATTTAACGTGTTTATTGATTTAATTACTACTAAATGATATTGTTAGATTAATCATGAACAAATTATAGTTATTTGTAGTATTCATGGTAATTCCTGAGAAGATGATCTTGGTTAGGATGTGAATTGACCTAAGTATCTTGTCTTAAACTATGATCTAGTATTGAATTGTGATTTAATGATTCTTCTAGCCTTGTTATCATGTTAATTATTGACTTACGATGATGTATACATAAATTAGGTGGAATTAAGGGTTTATGGTAATACCTTTATGATGAACTATGAAGGAAACTTTGTAAGTGTTATGATCTTTATATTTTACTTCAAATTGTGGTTAATTGTGATTAAGTCATGATGTTGTATTGGAGTATGCTTTGTATTAGGATTGATAGGGTTGTATGATTTTGAATTGAAATATATTGATTATGATTGTGACATTGATTAAGATGTAAATGTTATATGGATGGTGATGATTACCAATGTGCCTTATTACGATGGCTTAAGTAATCTATAGCCACCTAAAGTTTTCCACATATTTCATTTACACACCTATTGCTAAGCTCGTTCCAATTGAACACTTTTTTTATTTTTAAAAAATACCTATTGAACATATCTTGACAATTAACTAAAAGTAAAGAGAGAGTGTCCTATACTCGCTGCTGATGTGGCGTAATAGTTAATAAAAAAAGAAACATGTGGCATTGGGCCCGAAAAACACTTAAACATAAATTTTAAAAAATACAAAAATTACGTATTCACTTAAAAAAAAATATTTACAAAATTTTTTTCTTTCCCCTTTTCTTCTTCTTTTTCCCATAACATTTGACCCCATCCCTCCCCTGACATCCGTTCACCATTTCCCTTAAAACGAGAAACTAAATTGAAGCATGTTGATTGTATTTTTGGATTTCTCTTTTTCCTTTCAATTCAAAATTATATGAATATGTTTTCCATCCATCCACCTTTCCTTCTCCTTGAATCTTACTCATTATTGTAATTGGTATTTCTCCCTATCTCACTACTTTCTTAAATATTAATTTAGATTTGTTGATACTTTTTCTCTCCTATGTTGTGAGTTCTTTAGGATTTAAATTTCTTAACTATTTTGAAAATAATGTAATATTTGTCAAGAAAAATGTAGTTTTCTCAAAATTATTTTGATTCTATTTCTTACTGTAATCTATTTAAATATTTGTGATGTCGGTGGTCGGTGGTGAATGAAGTGGAAGAAAACGGTGGCTTGAAAACTAAAACATGTAAAAAATGACCGAAGAAAGAATAGTGATGGAGGAAAGTAGGTAGCAATGATGGTTAAGTTGAGTCAAAGAAAAAGAGGAGATATTACTTTAGTTTTTTATAAATTTTTTTTTTTAAGAAAATGATGTCTTCCATGCTCTTTAGGTGTGTGTATTACACACATAGTGCCATGTATACATAAAATTTCTAATAGGTACAAATTTACTGTAGTATAGTTGTTCAATGGAAAAAGATTGAATTGGGGTGGCTAAATGAAATATAAGGACAACAATAAGGATCTGTGTATGACTTAAGCCTATTATGAATGAAAATGAAAATCTGCTAACCTCACTTACATGAATTGTGATGGAAGGACCATACTCATACAATTCGTATTGAGCTATGATGATGATGATTATACAAGGGTTAAACCCTATTACCTACAATAATATATGATGATTAATAAAAACATTAAAGATATTTCAATAAAGTTACTTTGCTTAGCACCGAGTGAACATGACAATGGGAGGTGACAACTTACCATAGAGGAAAATTCAACCTATAGTTCTACATGTGGTGTTGACTCTCGACAGAGGGATACTCATCCAATAGATTCCAATAAGAAGAGGCCCCAATTTCCAAGTGGTATGTAACAGGAGAATGCCTATCTCTTAGTTCTTGAATAATTTTTCCCCCATTGAAAGAATAGCTAGTGGATCCACCTAGAAAGATATGTTTATATTTGGTTTTACTTTGGCCAGTGGACAACCATCCATCGGTGTAAGGTTTTACAAAACCGGATTCCACACTTAAGTCTTATGGGCTATGTCGATTAAGGCAAGTGTTCCCTAAATTAACATGAACAAATGAAGGATAAACTAACTAAGGTGACTTGAGAGGTTTTACATAGCCTAGGTAGGCGTATGGGACTCTACCTATGCCTTGCACTAGTTTGTCTTGATGAAAGCTTTATAAGATTACTATTATGTATGTATATGATAATGAATGCAAAAGATGATAGTATGATGAATTTACATGTAATGATACTATATGGTGATTGATACTCTTATAAACATGTAATGGGTTATGTTGCTAAATTCTATTATGTTGTATATCCTTAAAAGGTTATGTTACGTGACGTGGAATATTAGTCATGATTCTTGTTGGGTCACTTCATTGAGTAAGGTTATGGGGATTTGCTGGGTTATTTCATTTGATGGCTTTATGAGGATTCATAAGTAGTATTTTTGCTTTATTATTATATGATAAACTATTATCCATGCTTGTGATGTAATTACGTGATGGTAGGGTTATATAAGATTATGGGTTATGGTATGTTGTCAACTATGTTATTTGCTTTAACTTGATGAATATGCCTTCTTGAGTTGTATGTTTTCCTTCATGATGCATAAGGGTTTTCAAAGAATAAAGTATCATGTAATAATAAAATGTTCCTTTAAGCATGATTTGATCTTATATGTTCTCATACATAGTACAAGTGGCATACTAACCCCATTTCTTCCTTTTCCACAACATTTTAGGTTTCGGTCGTTGAAGTGCTTTAATGGTGACTTGAGGAAGGCTTGGATATCTTGTTCATCGAAGTAAGGTAGGTCCCCATTTTCCGAGGGAGATGCCACTATCTATCTTATAGAGTTAATTTTTATTTAAAGACTTCTATGGTTCTTTCCTTCCCTTTTGTATGAAACATAGTATATTCAATTTGAGGCATTTTTACTTGATGTATTGGTTATTCCAAGTTCTTACACTCTTACTAGATGGTTATGAGATAAGAAGACTATTATGACTAGTATGTCTACATTACATTCTTTATATCTATGTGCTATAAAACTACAAGACAAAGTAAACTTCCTATTCGAAGGGTCTATATATATATATATATATATATATATAGATATATAGATATGTATATATATATATATATATGTGATGTGTGTGCAAAAGTTCTAAGTAATCTGCTATATTTTACCTATGATTGTAATGTTGTAAACTAGGAGGCTAGTCTTAGTCATCAAAGAGGACGACGAAGCCGGTTACATCAGGGGGTAAATCCTGATGTGAAAAACTTGGTTTCATATCATGATGTTGAATTATCATTGAGCCAATGTCTCTCTCAACCACATCTATTTAAGTTAGTATCAAATATGATTGATAATAGAGTACCCATGGTAACACACAATCTCATCTATGAAGATCATTTTATAACCCTCCGCCGAGAAAGTAGACTTGACGGGAATAATATGAGTAGAATTGGTCAACCTATCAACAACCACCCATATATACATGTTGCTTTTGAGTTCGAGGCAACCGTACCGCGAAATCAAAGTTAATATATTCTCACTTCAAAATGGGAATTTGGATTTATTGATGTAATCCACGTGGATTTTGGTGCTCTGCTTTCACTTGTTGTCACATTGGACACTTTGCAACAAATTTCGTTATGTCCTTCTTCATGCCTTCCAACCAAAACACCTCCCTAAGGTAATGGTAAATCTTTGTCGAGCCCATATTAATGGATTAACGGGATCCATGAGTTTTCTCAACAGTTCGGTTCCACAAGCCATCTATATTGGGAACACACAATCTTCTTTGATACCTCAAGACACCATCCCCCCTGAGGAGAATAACTCATTAAGCTTACCAATAACCAACTCCTTCAACTCTATCAATGGTTGATCAAGGTATTTCTTGGACCTCAACTCAATCACCAAAGACTATTCGGAGTTATGATGGACCATAAAACAACCATTATGAGAAGTCTTCCAATCCAACACCCATTCTAGCCAACCTATAAACATCTTTCACTAGGTGTTTCGTGAATTCTTCTACATGGGACACACTACCCATGGTCATACGAATTAGAGCATCCGCAACCATATTGTCCTTGCCGGGGTTGTAGAGAACACTCATGTCATAATATTTTAAACAATTCCTACACCCTTCCATGTTGGAGATTCAAGTACATTGGCGTCAAAACATATTGAAGACTCTTGGGATCGGTATACACATCTACATAGACACTATACAAATACTGCCTTCATATCTTCTGATGCACCTTAAGTTTTCTAGAAGCATAAGATAGTATTTTCCCATGTTTTATAAACACAAACCCCAAGACCACACACGATGCATCAAAATATAAAACGAAGCCCTTGGTACCCTACGGTAGAGTCAATTTCAGGGCGGAGGTAAGTCTCTCTTTCATGATTTGGAAGATTCTTTCACATGCCTCCGACAACTAAAATTTCACACTCTTTTGGGTCAAGATAGTAAAGGGAGATGGAATGGATGCAAAACCATCCACATACCTTCTATAATAACCCACTAGACCCAAAAAATCCTAATGTCGGTTGGAGTCAATGGCTTAGGCCAATTTTTCACCGCCTCGATTTTCGGTGGATAAACCTCAGCCCCCTCACTAGAGATTATATGACAGAGAAATACTACAGATCACAACAAAAACTCACATTTGCTATACTTGGAAAATAGTTTGTTCTTTTTAAGCACTTGTAACACCACCCTAAAATGATCGATGTATTCACCCTCATTTTTTGAATATACGAAGATGTCATCAATGAAGACAATGACAAATTAAACTAGGTCACTTCAAAACCCACTATTCATGAGGTCCATGAATGGTTCAGGGACATTAGTGAGACCAAAAGACATTACTAAGAACTTATAGTGACCATATGTATTTCGGAATATCAACTTTTGTGTATAGTCACCTCTCACCCTAAGTAGGTGATACCCCGATCTCAAGTCAATCTTGCAAAAGTAGTTTTCCCCTTAGAGTGGATCAAATGAATCGTCAATCTGAGGGAGAGGATAATTTTTCTTAATAATGACTTAATTGAGTTGGCGATAATCATTGAACATCCTAAGGGACCCATCCTTCTTCTTCACAAATGATACCAGAGAACCCCATGGAGAAATACTAGGAAAAATAAAACCCTTGTCTTGTAGATTGCTGAGTTTACCCTTAAATTCTTTCTATTCGAACTCAGCCATCCGATAAGAAGGAATTTTATGTGATTTGTATCCGGTAACAAGTCGATATCAAAATCAATTTCCCGTTAAGGAGGGATAATGGTAAGTTCATTAGGAAAGGCCTCATGAAATTCCCTCACTAGGTGGACCATCCCAATGGGAGAGTTTTCAGAGTCTAAATATTTGACTCTTACAATATGGTGTAAAAACCCTTTAGATATTTTCTTACAAGCCTTTATACAAGAAATAACATGACCTCTAGGAATATAATTTCCTCCCTTCCACTCTAAAATGGTTCATTTAGAAAATTGAACTTGACGATTCGTCTTCTACAATTAATGGAACCAAAACAATCATGCAACCAATCCATCCCAAATATTACATCAAAATAAACCACATCTAATTCTACTAACTCTACATGAGTAACTTTGTTGGGCAAAATTATAGGCCAATCTCTATACACCCTCTCTGCAACAACCCACTAACCCACTGGGTAGACACCATAAATGGTTTATTCAATATATAGGCAAAATATCATACTTTGCAGCTATCAAAGGAGTAACAAACCGGTCACCACGCCGGGAGAACTCTTTTGTTCACCCCTAGAGAGAAGTGCATAAAAGTGATTCTTCTTTTGAGGATGCACATTTGAAACACTATCTTGAGTTTGCCCACTAAATTTTTTCTTACCCTTCAATTTTGGTCAATCCTTCACTTTATTGCAAGTCTTGCAACAACTAAAGCAATTGTCTGTCCCAATGAGGCAATCACTATAATGATTCTTGGCACACTCTCCACAAGTTGGCTTCTTGATTGGTAAACTAGTACGCGTTCCCTTTTTATGTTTTGGGTTAGAAACCCTATCATTACGAGCCTTAGGGAACTTGGAAGGAAATTGATTAGAAAACCTTGCTATGAAACTAGGCTTATCTTGGATATCAAGCCTACCCTTTGAAGAATCACCATCAAATGACTTTGACTTATTGGTATTTCTACTCTACCACTTAACCTTTGTATCCTCCACTTGTTGAGCATGAACCATGAGAGGAGAAATATTCATATTATCATGTAGCATAGCCAAGCGACATTATTCTTTCAAGTCACCGGACACTGCCATCAAAATGTAGCTCATCTCATTCCTCGTGTCAGAAACCAAAGAAAGAGCATACTTTGACAACTTAATAACTTTCAAAGAGTAGTCAACCAGACTTATACCTCCTTGAGGAAGGTTGACGAATTCTTCCACCTTAGGTTCCCTCTTTTTTCTTGGAAAGAACCTATCATGAAAAACCTTCTTGAAAATTCCGATGTCACCGGACAACCCCTCAAAGGCCTATTGTCTTTCTATTGAGTATACCAAGTTTAGGCCACGTCCTTGAGTTGAAAGTTGGATAATTCAACCTTTTTACTATTGGTCAACTCCATAGGATAAAGGATTTTGTAGACTTCATGAGTGATCTCTTGAGGGTTCTTCCTCAGCTTTAGACCCATAGAAAGTAGGGGGATTCATCCTTGTGAAATCCCTCAAACAGGAGGCCAAGTGCTATATGTTTGTTTTCTCAGAGTACCTCCTCACACTTAGCTTCGGCTATCATGGATTGAGCTTGAGTAGTTATGGATTGTATTGAGTAGAAATGGCTTGGGCCATTTGGATAAAGGCTGCCCTTATGTCCCCATCCGACCAGGCCGGAGGATTGACCGGAGCTTGATCATCATTAGCAACTTCTTCACGAGTAGGATGTTGATTAACACGGAGAGGAACTCTAGCGTTATTAATCTCTTCATCAATCCTTTGTGTGGCTTCCATTCGAGTATTCGTACATATAAGAAACATACAACGTTTAGGGGAAAGCTCACATAAATTAGACTCTAGAGGCACGACATAGGATTGCAAGAAGATGAGAGTTTCATGAGCATCACATAGTCTCTCATTCATAATTGTGGCACGCTTCACTATTCTAAATAAGAATCTACATAGAGATGGTTAGATGAGATATTGACTCTAAAGATATTAAACATCATACTCTGATACGAAGTTTGTGACATTAGGATAGCACCCCCTAGACGTAACCGGCGTCATTGTTCTCATCGAGGACTATGACTAGCCTTTTAGCATACATCATTATCTTAATAGACTAAAAATACAGAAAATTTATTACTTTTTGTCTACTCTATTGAGGTTTCCATAGACCTCTCGCCTACACATAATATATTCATATCAATAAATAGACCCTTCGTTTAAGAAGATTACTTAGCGTTCTTCTTTTATTGCATATATATATATATATATATATATAAGATACAAAATAGTCTTAAAAGAGATGTCTCATATCATAACCATCTAAACAAGAGTATTACAATTGGGCTTAGCCCATACAACAATAAAATAAAATCCATATATAGGGTATACAATCTTTAGTACTCAAATGAAAGAGAATGAACATAATGTCTTTCAGACTAATCAATATTCAATGCTAGAAAGTGGCATTGTGTTAGAAGTGGTGAGGACGTAACCAACTTGGAGTATCAGAATCCAAATCGCCCTACAAATGTCGTGAAAAGCCCTTCAAAGATCGAAACATAAAATGTCTGAGACAAAAGGAAAAATGGGGTTGGCACATAACTTGTACTAAGTATGGGCACATATACACACACAACATTGAAATCATGCTAAAAAGTACATTTGTTAAAACATGCTAATTTACTTTTAATAGACTCATGCACATACAAGAACCCATATAAATGAATTAGCACATAATTCTTAAGTCAAGGACATATACAACACAAGAAAAAAATAATCAAGTATAGTCACATAATCATATATTAGAGTTCATAACATCATAATATAATCAAGAACCTTACCCATATCCCATCATTTAGACTACAAGTGCAATGACCAAGCAAAGTCCCATAACCCTAATCAATCAAGTAAAAAAAACAAAGGATAATAAAATTAATAACATTTAATGTTAACATATATATAATAGTGATTTTAATAAAATCACAGCAACATAAGAACAACCTCCTAAGGCTTCCATTAAGACAAACAATTGTAAGGCATAGGTAGAGTCCCATACCCCTACCTAGGCTAAGTCAAACATCTTAATTAACCCTACTTAGTTTTTACTTCGTTACTTAATTTTACTTTTGAGATCATTTTCCTTAATCCACATAGACAACAAGAGCTAAGTATGATATCTTGTCATATCCCAAAACCACACTCTAGAAGATATGGCATTCTCGAATTGCAACCGGCGTACTTGACGTCTCAGAGGACTTGTACAAAACATTTTGTATCGTTCATCTCATAAAAACATATAAAAAGTAGTGCAGAATTAAAACTTTTCACACGAATACCCTAAAACATCTATCATATTAAAATTATAGAAATGCTAATTCTCAACATATGCCATTCTTAGCCTCAAGAATACTTTGGACACAAACCATAAAATACTAATATTGAAATATTTAGTCTATTACAATACTTTGAAATAAAAGGCATGCATATGATGTGTCTTTAATTGGGGACATAATTCAACTTTTCTTGAACGACTCTAGAATCCAATCTTCATTCGCGATCCTTATCACCTTTCACCTACACCTTTAGATTTATGAAAGTGTATGGAATTAGTACAAACACTTGTAGTATGCATGCCATTATGCATAAAATTATGAAAACGGAAATTTATTAGAAATAATATTTTTCTGTATTTATGTATCATAACAAAGTCATAAGAAAAATGTTTAACACCTTAGAAACACATAATAATTCACTTATGCAATTTATAACATTTTAAGAAAACATACAGTTACTGATATCACTATTAAAGTTAAGTTCCTCCACTGTACGGTGAGGTTTCTTAACTTTAACATAGACACTTTATAGCATGCAATTCCCTTACTAAAATATATCCTATGAGTCATGCAAGTAAGACAAAGAGAGACCGCCCATACACCCTCTATAGGCACACCTAAATGATCCTTAAGAATATCTATATTGAGATACACAAAGTTACAATACATCAAACACATAAACATGAGATCCTCCTACCAAAGGTTATTCTAAGTCTCACTTGAGTGATTTGTGAACCAACCGCCTTAACAATCCCATTCACACACACATAAGAGATCCTTTAAACTACCTAAGATAGAATCATTCTCACAAAATATCAAAAACATACAAAATATGACATTCCCCCTTCCAAATGTTATCAAACGACTTATTTAAGGAAATATAGACGATAACGTCCATGATTGACCTCTTAAAAATTACCTAAGTAATCCTTAAGACTGCCTATGACATAGATCATTTCTACATAATAAACCATCTTCCCCAACTCGAGTAATTCTTAACACCTATCTAGGTAAGATACGAAGTTACCATTCTTATGCCCCCTTCACACCTTAACTAGACAACCCTTATCTACATTAGATAAGTACTTATTCATATAACATGATTTCTTAACTCAAGACATTACATTCATTAGTTCATCTAAGAGACATTCATCACATAAATGTCCTTCAAGTAATGGTCTTGGAGAAGATCTACCGACTCTCACTAACATCTTCAAAGCCTATTGTGCTATGTCTAGATAGTGTCCCATACTACAACCTAAACTTCATAGAACTTCTGTAATGATAATATGTATCCCATATGATGAGAATAGTCAATAACCTACATAGACCATGATACTTAAACATGGAATCCAAAGTTCTAACGTACACTAATGAGGGTGTTCTACTTACCAAGGGTAGAACTAATACACATCCCATGTAGGCACATCGTTAAGGAATATGAAGGTCTTTGATGTACTCTAGTCTCACTCTCAAGTATAGATACATTGTACTCTAGACTCCTTCTCAAGTAGAGCTACTTCCGATAACAAAATCACTCGGTGCTAGACTTTGTTCTCAAAGAGGTTCCATAACTAGTTCTTAATCCTATCACATTCACCCTACCAATGAGGTCCACTTGGGCTACCTTACAATGGAGAGAAAGATAGATCGTCATGACTTTCCTGAGGATAATATGATGTTTTTCCAGCCAACCAACCAATGTTCATTATTCATTATAAGAAGGATACCATTACGGATCTCGACTCAAAGTTCATAACATAACCTTTAAAGTAGATTTAAGTTCCACGTACATGACCTTCTTATAATCAGTTAATGTCTCATATATTATTCATTAATTCATGAAAAGGGTGAACTAATATTACCTAGTCAATACATCTCAAATTCACATAATTCATTCATCTTTCAAGTAAGGGACACAAGTCTACCAAAATAAGATACAACATACTTTACTTTATTACATATAGCATACCATTCTTTGAAGAACTTAGGAATGACCCTTATCATCTTTATGTCACCCTATACACTTCAATAACATCATTAATATAACAAATATAGACTCATATAGTCAACTAGGAACAATCATTCATTATCTGTAGGACTACACACATAAGACATAGTCATAGTCTAACATGATCACCTAACAACATCAATAAAAGAACTTATACTTCCACTTTATAACATGTAGATAGATACGCTAATACTCCACATAAATCAATTGCACAAATCATCATAATAATTCAATTAGTGTCCACAGGGCCATTATTATCATATTACATAATGTAATGCCAACAAGGCCATATAAATTACAAGTAAAGCACATTACACCGCCACCATAAGTGTAACATACCAATCGCAACATAATTGAAGTCTTATTAACATAAAATAAATATAATTTGGGAAGCGTACCATCAATCCATTCTCACAACTGCATTCCATGTCTAAATCATCCAATTCAATACGATAAGGCCCTTACCCATAGACATAACAAACAATTCAATACATAAACTATGATATTCAATGAAACTAGGTCAATTCGATATAGATTTACCAGTATAAGGAAACCTATATAACAATTTAATACAATTATTACATCATGCAATAGCCCATAGAAAACTACAGTAGAATTCATATGCATTAAGAAAATATCACTTAACCCATAGAGTAGTCAAAAACTAGGGTTCATCAATACATGGATTCATAAGTTTATTTACTTAAAATCATCTAATTAACAATAATTCAATAAATATCCAATTCTTTTAAACCTTTAATGCAAGAACCCATTGATAGATTTGAATTTAGAAAACTCATCTTTAAAGAACTCTATGAAAATCACTTTGTAGGTCAGATCCTTGATGAATAGAGTTTCTAGGATCAAAGACCATGCCTCAATGATGGTAATCCACGAAATAGATGAAGAATAACCACTCAATTCTCCAATCCAAGATCTTCCTTTGATTTTAAGTTCAATGTAGTTCAAAAGAATTTCTTAGAGATTTTTGGTTTTTTATTTTGAAGAATTAATTCTTCTTGGTCTTCAAGTTTTATAATCACAGTTGACATATTCAAAAGTCCCTTAGGAACCTCCAAATCTATTATTTGGACGTGGGGTGAAATTACTATTTTAATCCTTTCACTAATAGTGAACTGCACAGGAACACACCTCAAAGACGGTTGACAATAAACTAACAGTTTCCCAACAAACGGACCGTCCTGTTGATCCGTGGTTTGGGACTGAGGCTGGTCCTTGGCCTGGCCTTCTCCCACGCCTAAGTGTAAACCTACAACCTTCACCTATGAGGCATGGATTGACCCACGATTCGTCGACTGCCATCGATTGGTTAGGTTGGTTATGACAGCTTGGGAACTCGTGAAGGGTCCTTACTCAAGGACCCTTAGATGATCCTTGGGGATGTTTGCCCACATGATTCCAGTGTTAATATGTTTGTATACATGTTTAGGACCTCCTATATGTATTTCATTAAAAACACAAATATAAAACTCGAGGAAACATGCCATGACACACAAGGTCATTTAAAGTCAAACCTTTTGAACGTCATGGACGTTATTTGACCTTTGACCTCCGAACATCATGAAACTCAATACACTGCTTATAAACACTATAATTACTTATATATGGACCTCATCAACTCATAAAACAAATATATATGAATATAACAAAACATGGTGCGCATAGGTGACTTAGTCGTCGAACGTCTTAGTCGTCCTATTATGTTTCACTTCAAAATCACCTAAATTCCATTCGCAGACTCAATACAAAATTATAAACTGTTTTTGGACCGTATACCCTCATAACAACAGTGTTAATCTCTAGATTCACCTACGTTATTTTCGACGTATAAAAATTAAGTGTTGTAAAACCTTACACAGATGGAAGGTGGTCTACCGGCAAAAATAGTACCAAACATGAATATAGTATCTACGTGGATCCACTAGTTAGGTAATTTTTTTTATAAATGTTGGGGGATGTCATTGAACAATAACTCTATTTTTGGAGTATGAGGTTTTCCACCCCGTGAGGACCATGGTGAACCCTACCTCCCATCCATAGAAAGGGGACACCCTTCACTTATAAGTTCACTCAGTGCTAAGCCACAATCTTTTCTTAAATCACTTTAAGCCTTTATTAATCATCATAGATTAATTTAAGTCATAAGTTCCATCCCTTATCTAATCACCATAATAGCTCAATAGAAATTGCATGAGTATTGTCTTTTCATTAAAATTCACATATGTGAGGTTAGCACATTTACATATATCATCGAAATAAGGCAAATTTGAAAGTTATCACCATCCTTATAAGATATACATCTTAACTAACAACTAACAAACCATAGTTCAAGACATTCCAATTCAACATCCTACCAACCATATCAATTTCATCACAAGGTATACTTCAATATGAATTCATTACTAACACAAGTAATCCTAATTGAAGTAAAAGTTGCGATCACAATACTTCCCTCAATATCCTTCACAAGATATCATCCAAGGTTTTACCATCAACAATCCAATTCAACCAAACAATGGGTGTAATATAATTTCACACGTAATTAACACAATAATGAAGACAATTGCATCATCCCTATCCCACTTAACTTCAATTGTTAACCTAGGGTTAAGGGGAATAGGGTTCATCATGAATTCTTCAAGAAATAGATCCAATACCAACAACACTTTACCGTAGGTTGTCAAGGAATGAATTAGAATAGATAATACAAGTCTAACAATCAATACATTCTTCAATTCCCATCAATTTATTAGCAAGATTCAAGATTTGGGGAATTTGGGGAAAGTGACATGATCTACATGAAATTTGAACAATTAAAATTAGTTAACAAACAATATACACTAAAGTAGTCATAGGCAATAACAATTTATTATCAATTTGATGTATAGAAGAAAACACCATTAGAATTGGAAAATACCATGGAATTGGGTAATTAAGAAATTAACTTTGAAAGGGTGTCTTGGGGAAAGGAATCCCAAGATTTAAGAATTCATACCTTAATGAAGATTAATCAAAAAAATTGAAGTAAAATACTTGAGAAATTGGTAATCTTATTCAAGATTTCTTGCTTCTTCAATGGAGGATTTATGGAGAGAGTAAGTAGACAGAGATGAGAGCTTTTGGGTTTTGTTTTTGGAATTTGATTTGGGTAAGCGAAAAATGACAAAAATTGACCTATATATGTATTATCACCTAATAAATATCCAATACACCCTTCACTTAAATGGGTCTTTTTGTTTAGTCAAAACGCTTAAAATACGATTTCAATGAATATAGGAGGTAGCACCGCGTCGCGAGGCTTATTTCTGAATTAATTTTTGAGATATGATTTGAGTTAGTGGATCTCATTGCGTGCACACGTTGCGAAGAAAATTTTTCCAACATGGGCGTGAGCTGCGCGACGCGCAACAACACTTTAATTATGCCTCTTCGCAGGAAGTCGACCTGCCCATGTTGGGGTCCTCCTCAAAGACCCTTCAGGTTGTCCTTGGGAGATCGTTATTGAACGTTTAAACCCTATATACTACATCTTATCTATTAAAAATATTTTTTGCAAGTTTTAAACTTCATTTGACCCTCTCAATCCTTAAATAAACATAGGGACGTCAAATAGTTCAATTTTAGCTAGTTTCTAGACGTTCCTTGACACCTTGACTCTAAGAATTTCTAAACGGTATATAGACATTATTTTAGGCTTATAAACAGTGTTTTAAGGTTTAGTTTAGCAGGTGAGGCTTTAGCTTATGTTATGGACTTTCAAAGTATTACAGTCATCATCATAGCTTAATAGCAATTTGCATGAGTAATGTCCTTTCATTACAATTTACACATGTGAGGTTAGGACATTTACATATCTCATCGAAATAAGGCAAATTGGCCAGTTACCGCCATCCTTATAAGATTTACTTCTTAACAACCAACTCACAAACCATAGTTCAAGATNTTCAATTTACACATGTGAGGTTAGGACATTTACATATCTCATCGAAATAAGGCAAATTGGCAAGTTACCGCCATCCTTATAAGATTTACTTCTTAACAACCAACTCACAAACCATAGTTCAAGATATTCCAATTCAACATCCTACCAACCATATCAATTTCATCACAAGGTATACTTCAATATGAATTCATCACTAACACAAGTAATCATAATTGAAGAAATAAGTTACGATCACAATACTTCCCCCAATATCCTCTCACAAGACATCATCCAAGGTTTTACCATCGACCATCCAATTCAACCGAACAATGGGTGTAATATCATTTCACAAGTAATAAACACAATAATGATGAAAATTGCATCATCCCTATCCCACTTAACTTCAATTCTTCACCTAGGGTTAAGGGTAATAGGGTTCATCATGAATTCTTCAAGAAATAGATCCAATACAAACAACACTTTACCGTAGGTTGTCAAGGAATGAATTAGAATACATAAAACATGTCTAACAATCAATACATTCTTCAATTCCCATCAATTTATAAGCAAGATTAAAGATTTGGGGAATTTGGGGAGAGTGACATGATCTACATGAAATTTCAACAATTAACATTAGTTAACAAACAATATACACTAAATTAGTCATAGGCAATAACTATTTATTATCAATTTGATGTATAGAAGAAAACACCATTAGAATTGGAAAATCCCATTGAATTGGGTAATTTAGAAATTAACTTTGAAAGGACTTCTTGGGGAACGGAATCCCAAGAGTTAAGAATTCATACCATAATGAAGATTAATCAACAAAATTGAAGTGAAATCCTTGAGAAATTGGTAATCTTGTTCAATATTTCTTGCTTCTTCAATGGAGGATTTAGGGAGAGTGTAAGTAGAGAGACATGAGAGCTTTTGGGTTTTGTTTTGGGAATTTTATTTGAGTATGCAAAAAATGACAAAAACTGACCCATGAGATATATATAATAACCTAATAAATTATCCAAAATACCCCTCACATAAATGCGTCTTTTTCTTTTGTCAAAACGCTTAAAATACGATTTCAACGAATATGGGAAGTGGCTCCGCGTTGCCAGGCTTATTTCTGAATTAATTTTTGAAATCTGATTTATGTCAGTGGACCTCGTGGCATGCACACATCGCGAGGAAACTTTTTCCAACCTGCGTATGGGCTGCGCGACGCGCAGCAGCCCTTTAAATAAGCCTCTTCGCAGGAAGCCTAACAGCCCATGTTGGGCTCCAGCTCAAGGACCGTTTAGGTGGTCCTTGGGAAGTCATTATTGAACCTTTAAACCCTATATACTACATCTTATCTATTAAAAATATTTTTTGCATGTTTTAATCTTCATTTGACCCTCTCAATCTTTCACTAAACATAGGGACGTCAACTAGTTCAATTTTAGCTAGTTCTAGACGTCAACAAGACTTACCCAAATCTCCTTCACAAGCCATCATAAATGTTTTACCATCAACCATCCAATTCAACACAAAAATGGGTGTAATATTATCACACAATAGTAAACAACACAATAATGAAATCAATTGAATCATTACACAAAAATTCATCACTAGTTTATAGCCTAGGGTTAGGGACTTGGGTCAAATTCATGATCTAATTCACAACCTACGATAATTCATCAAGAACTAGTATATTTGAATCATAATACATAATAATCTAATAATAATAACCTAAATAAATAATTAAACAAATCAATTTATAAGATCATATTCATAACAGAAGAAAACCCACTTGAAACTCTTCTTTTTGAATTCAATTTGAAGGAACCCTTTGGAAAAACGAATGCCAAATCTTAAGGAATCCCATACCTTGTAATCGATGAATTATGATGTATAAAAAACACCTTCTTTGTACTCTTATACCTTGAACTAGCCTTCAATGAAGTTCTATTCGGAGAGAGATAGAAGAGAGAAGGAAGAGCACTTGGGTTATGGGAATCGTGAGAGTTGGGTTTAGTTTAATTAGGTTTGGGTCTTTATAAAAGTCATTCAATAAATTAATTAGACCTCTCTTAACACCTATCTAATAAAATAAATACCTAATTAATTATTTGGACTAACTTAAAACGTAGCAGTACAACCGTCCTGCACAACCGTCGTTTTAATTAGAGGGTGTAAAAAATAGAACCTTTACCAAAATGTATAAGTGTACAATGACGGTGGAAATAAATGCCTCATCTATTGGATTACGCCCTGTCGATGGGAATCGTTGGAGACACTAACCATTTGACAGTTTTTATGCCAAAATGCAAACATCATCCTCAAGGACCCTTTTTCTTGT
>NC_028641.1:17842992-17860458 GCF_001406875.1 Solanum pennellii | reverse complement strand
TGAATTAGAATAATAATACCTCACAAAGAAGGTAGATGAATTGCTTAGCCAAGACTATCTCGAGCTTAGCCTTCTTTTCTTTTTAGATTCCCATTTGTGATCCCAGCCCCGGGATCACTTCAGTCCAGCGCCTTCTCAGTCTTCTTGCATCTTTCCAGCCTTTCAAATTGACTAAGCGCCAAGCCTACTTGTGAAGAGAGGTGNCTATCTCGACCTTAGCCTTCTTTTCTATTTAGATTCCCGTTCGTGATCCCAGCCCCGGAATCCCTTCACTCCAGCGCCTCCTCAGTCTTCTTGCATCTTTCCAGCCTTTCAAATCGACTAAGCGCCAAGCCTACTTGTGAAGAGAGGGGTCGTCGGGCTATTGCAGAGTGAAGGAAGGTGTCTTGTCTTGGCCTAGGCCTACTTGGGTCAACACCCATAAAGTATTGAATATCATTATAGTTTGTTTTAGTATATATCTTTCTTTTATTTAATCCTGAGGATTTTTCTAAGAATATGGNGGAAGGTGTCTTGTCTTGGCCTAGGCCTACTTGGGTCAACACCCATAAAGCGTTGAATATCATTATAGTTTGTTTTTAGTATATATCTTTCTTTTATTTAATCCTGAGGTTTTTTCTAAGAATATCGTATATAGTGTATATAGTATATGTACTTTATTGTCTAATAGACTTCTCTCTTTAGTAAGATTTTTCTTTTCATAATCATAATGTTTCCTTATGATTTTCTTTTTCTAAAAACACAAGTACGATTTTGAATAAAAATCCTTTCTGGTTTGCTTTAGCTTTTCCAGCATTCGCCGCCCCTTCAATTGCCTTTTGCGCGGATCCTGCACTTGCGCTTCCAGACCTCAACGAGATTCCAGTAGGCCTTTCTCCTGCGGAAATAGCCCAATTGCATCGGGAGACTGAAGAGAAGGCCGCCCAGTGTGGCAGGCTCTTGCAAGAAATCTGTGGGCAGGCAAAAGAACTTGTTGTCCGTCAGGCAGGAGCGCAGGGCGAGCTCACGCTCGAGAAATTCGTAGACGCCGTCAGGTATCTTGCAGACGTGGACGAGTTGCCCGAAGAGGAGCGAATCCCCACTCTCATTGAGTTCAGGGCCCCAATCAATAATAAAGACTCGCCCATTTGGTTTCATATAGATAAAGAAATGAAAAGATGGGGGGGTCGTGGTCTATGCTAAATTCTTTTTCTTAGATAGAATGAATGGAAAAGGAGTGCTTGTGTTGTGGTTTTCGTAGTTGCAAGAATTTTTTTTTTTCGAGAAAAGGTCCCCTCCTTCAATATCATGATTGGGTCGACCAGGCCAGATCATGAGTGAATAGAAAAAAAAATGTACATAGCTGTTCCAGCTGAAATACTTGGAATAATTCTAGCACTTCTACTAGGAGTAGCCTTTTTAGTGCTAGATGAACGTAAAGTAATGGCTTTTGTGCAACGTCGAAAGGGTCCTGATGTAGTGGGATCGTTTGGATTGTTACAACCTCTAGCAGATGGTTTGAAATTGATTCTAAAAGAACCTATTTCACCAAGTAGTGCTAATTTCTCCCTTTTTAGAATGGCTCCAATGGCTACATTTATGTTAAGTCTGGTCGCTCGGGCCGTCGTACCTTTTGATTATGGTATGGTATTGTCAGATCCGAACATAGGACTACTTTATTTGTTTGCCATATCTTCGCTAGGTGTTTATGGAATTATTATAGCAGGTTGGTCTAGTAATTAGGGGGCGGCCCTTCGGTCGCCTACGATACTAGGACCAATAGGTTCAAAATGGGTTTGTGCCGAAGGTGTTGAACGATCTACTCTACACAGGTGTGGGCTTACAGGGCTAGGGCTCAAAAACCCTTTCTTTCATTTATCAATAGGGCCCTGCCCTGGTCGGTCACTTTTCTGGGCCGGGATTGATAAGTGGAAGTCATAAAAAAGAAATCTCTCTCTTCACACCTCAGATCAAGAGGAAGGGTTTGCTTGTGAAGCTGGCCTATATATAAGAATAAGAAATTTCTTTCTATTTTCTATTATTATATAATAGAAACTATAAGAAAAATGGAAAGATTCGCTTTCTTTTAACCGGCTCCTTCTTCTTTGTCAACGCTACTAAGGACCTATAGGTTTGCCTACTTTACTTATTAAAGATAATGAGAATGGGTTATTCAAACAAAAAGGAAAAGGCCGTACTTAGTTTCGCAAGCCTTTGTCATTATCAGTCAACTATGTAGGGCCTGAGGCCCTCTGCGAATCCGTAATCTGAGGAGCATGCCTCAACAAAAGGATGGTCCCCTATGCATTTCATTTTTTCCTTAAGGGAAAAAAAAGTACCCCCCATCATAGTGAACCTCTCCTTGTGATCGGGATGAGGTAGATGCCTCCCAGCCGGGGGGCGGATCGAATCGGAGTTTCATTAGGTAGCCACCGACCTACAGTTATCCTTAAACTTCCGTGCTTGGTGGAGAAGAAGCGAACAAAAGTACGCTCGCTTGCTGTGTTGTTCACTGTCGCGAACTGGGATCGCTCGCAAGCTAGGTCAGATTGGAGCAAGATTTTATGAGAACATATTCCCCATATTCGGGGACAAGGAGCGGAACGACCTCTCGATCTACTTACTGCAGCCCAGGAAGAAAAACGTCGTCTAGGCGTTCCCTGTTTCTCCGATCTCCCCTACGCCTAGGATGTTGTCTGGGCCAAGAGCCATAGTTAGTTGCTGTTTCTGGTTGTTTCTTCCTCGTTGTTGATACCGGCAAGACCCAGCCAGATGATGTCCGCTGGTTGGTAGTGAGAGGGCTCTTAGTACCTGCATACCCAAAAGAGGGCGCTGGTTAAAAAACAATCATTTAATTTTCTTTCTTGCTCTCCCTTAGCAGCGGGAAAGGAGTCTATCTATCTTCCTAGCTTTGGTAGATTTCCCCCATTGCAATCCACAGAAATTCCACGCATCCCTTGGTGGATAAGTCCGACGACTCAGCAGCAGTGCGGAATTGAGTTTCTTGTCTGGTGGATCTGATCTATAGTTAGGGGGCAATACATACCAAAAGGTTCGAAGAAGAAAGGCGCATAAGAGTATATAACCAACCTACCCTTCTGTATAACCTATTCACATTAGTGAAGCAGTTGGATGCATAAGGGAAGTGCACGTTTGTGAGACCTTAGTCGGGATGCATAGGTGAGTCAACCTACGAGCACGGAAGAGCGTGGTACCGCTACCCCTCTCTAAGTAAAGGTAAGATTCTTAGCCCTGTAGATGACTCTATCTAAAATACAATAGGGACAGTCGTTTTCGGCTGCTCGTTGCGTATCTTGAAGAAAGAGTAGGCTTAAGTAATGGAATAAGGGTCAGGTCAATAATAGCTATGCTATTGCCCTACTGATTTAAGGCCTCCGCCCGATCCCGAATGCACATTTTTTCGGGTTCATCTTCAATTGATGTTTTCTTAACCTTTCGAAGACCTTGCGTAAATTTTCGATGTGGTCGGTTCTTTTTTTTTGAAAAGACTACCAAATCGTCCACGTAAAGCTCGCATATGTTATGTAGGAGGTCACTGATAATTAGTGTCATCGCTCTTTGATATGTTGCACTTTCTTTTTCTTTTTTTGGGGCATATCGTAGTAAGGAAAGGGAGTGAGGGCACTCATTCGAATCGAATAGCTGAAACTACTATAACTCCTATTTTTCTGCTTTAAGAGAAGCCTTCTAGCTCGTTTTAAAGCGTTGAAGAGAGAGATAGGACATTCTAAAGATAGTTGTTGAGGAAGCGATTTCTAACTACGAGTCCGTTTTCAAGCTAAATGAATGCCTATCTGCTGCTAGTTCTATTCCACTTTCTAAATAGAAAGGAAGAGGTCAGTCACCAACAGGAGGAGGATATGAAAGAGAGTACCAATAACCATTCCACTCGAGCGGAACTTCTAACTGAAGTTGCTCATGTTTTTCAGCAGGGTCTGGGCTAGGGGGTCCTTTTTCTATCTTATGCGTTCGGGGACGGCCCCTCATGGATGCTATCTATTCTAATTCGAACTTGTTGGATGCCAACTCGGCCCTTTGACTTAGTGTGTCGGTAAATTGGTCCTCCCAGGCTTGTACTCAAATACCATGTCGAACCCTGCAACAAAGTCTTGTCACCCTGCCCACTTGGGGTCTTAGTAAGGAAAGAGCTCGTAGCCACGTTATTGGGCTTGTCTTGTTGATAACCTTGAGACCGGCGAAGACTTTTCTCCAGCTGGTGGTGAAGGAAAGGGGGAAGCGACTCGTTCCTTCCTTGCGGAGGAGTTAAAACAGACTATGACGGCTCCGTTGCTTTATAACTTTCTTTTCATTTTCTTTTATTTATCTAAATAATTAGAACTTATTGTTGAAGATAAAGTCAAGTTGAAGATCACTTTTGACCTATATTCCTGATATAGAAGAAAGAAGCCTTTAGCAACTACTAAGAAAGTAATCTCTTGAGTAAAGGGTACTAATAGTTCTTTAAAAGGTTCTCTTGGGGTGCTATGTCAAAAGTAATGTGATTCCCGGGGGGGATCAGGAAGGATATATAGCAATAGACGGCCTATTTTGAGCTTGAAAGAAGAACTGCTACGCCCCTTTACTTAAGTAATATCCTAAACTTCTCTCTTAGCCCTTTTCTCAGCCTATTCTAATTTCACTATTCTATTAGTCAAGGTTTTTGAAAGAAAGTCTAATAGACGTGGGAAAACTGACTGATAGTGAGGGTTGGCGCCCTGTAGTGAATGTGGTAAGAGGTGTATAACCATTACCCTTTCCTTTCGGTGGGCGAGAGGAGAAGTGTTGTTTGCCAGGAGGCGGATTCGGTACACTCTTTCCTTGGATAGAGACAGAGCTAAAGCAGCCTATCTCAATTCTTCTCCTAAACGTGGGACTCATATTCGTGAGCCGTCAATGGGGGAGGAAGCTCCTCCGTCTCTTCTTCGCCGCCCAATCCCTACCTTTACCTTTAGCTGGGTCAAGGCGGGAAGGAAGCCTCTTTGGTACGTATGAGTAGCTGTCACGAATCGAAGTTTCAAAAGCCAAAAGAGAGATTTGGAGACAAGAAAAAAGTTGGTTGAGACCCGGGATGATAGGGCGGGCGGCCGACTTTCGGTACTTTCTGCCAACTCAATTTCAATACTAAGTAAGCTACAGAGGGTAAGGAGAGGGTAAAGAGAGGGGCGGACGAGAGTTCTAATAATTCTCTTCCTTCCGGTCTGTGAGCGTCCCATCTTTTTCTTACTTGGATGAAGAAAGACAGAACCTCTCTTTTCGGCCACAGCCAGCAGTTCGTTTTCCACTTCCGAATACCAAAGAGCGATTGAGAGAAGAGCAGTACGTGGGACTTAAAAAGAGGGTTCCTTCCTCTCTTCACTCTCCTAATTTCGATCCTCACCTTTCGTGTGCCAAAGGCCTACCCTTCCACTTTACAGGAAGTTCTAAAGGAAGAAGTCTAAAAGGAAAATAAAGTCACCTTTCCTGCCAACCTCCTGGCTTTATTCTTATACTGATCGAGCTGCACTATTTTTTATTCTAATAGATTCCACTTCGCTTGCTTGCACGACTTCCCCCTTGCTTAAAAAAAAGGGGGCAAGTCAAGTAAGTAAGCAGTGATCTGAACCACTTTGAAATAGAAAGAAAGATAGAAGGAAAGCAAGAAAGAACTATCTGACTTCGCTATCTTTCTATGAGCTCCTAGGAAAGAGATCCTACTCCCAAAGAAAGGAAGCTTAAGAATAGTCATTAAGAGAGGTGACCCTCTTTTGCTTTTTCAAGCTATGAATGTAGAGATCAGGTTGAAGAGTGAAAGGGACGAAGTGGTATGAAGTTGCTTGAACCTAGCGCTCGGGAGGTTGTGCTCAACCGAAAGGGTAAGGGCAAGAATACTTGGCTGGACGTAGTTTAGGATCGATGTAATTGAGACAACTAAGTAGAGGATGGGAAGATGTGAGGCCGGCCAAAGGTGGTTCTATATATCTCTTACGCTTTTACAACTCGTACTATTTTATTTGAAAGTGAAATCCTTTTTTTTGTTTGGCATCATCCGGGATTATCAGCCCCGGTTGGAAAGTCTTCCAACTCTCCAATTAGGATTTTCCGAGCACACAGATTTTTTTCATTTGAATAATAAGGGTAATTTGGTTGTTTGGTTAATTCTAAGGATGTCGAATGGAGCACTAACAAGGGTTGTGTTTGAAGGTCAATTGTGTTGTAGCTGTTAAAGGCTACTTCACTATTGGTCAAGAACTAATATCTTGTTATAATCTTTAGTTCTATCCTGATATCGGTTATCCTTCCCAGAAGATTCGGCTAATGGAAAAGATAATCTTTAAAGGAATAGAACCCCTGGTTGGAACCCAGGCGCCCCCCCCCCGAGACCGATTCGTTTGGTCCGACAGGGAGAGTGGAAAGCCTTAGTGGGATCATCGAAACACACAAAACATATTATTATGACTTTATGAAAAAAAAATTGTGCGATCGAAAGATCTCCTAAGTTTTCCTGACGGGGCATGTTTGAACATGCCCGACGATTAAAGGGACTTCTCTTTCGAGTTCCTCTAGTCGCCACTGCGTCCATGTCCAAAGAGATTGCCCTTGAAGGATGTTCCTTTGTTAAGCAAGTAAGATACTTAAAACAGAAATCTGGATTCTTGTACACTGCCTTATATTTAAAGCAATGTGCAGTATCCTTACAGCGGTACTATGCTGGTAATTACCATAAAGGTGATTTACTTTCTGTTCCAGTATCCCTGACCAGGTGTGGTATTCCCAAGATCATACCCGCTGTATTACGAAATCACGTAATAGCAAAGTCTGATCGAGGTGATAAATTGGTTAAACTTTACCTATCTTGGTTTGGTTTAGCTAAGTTGATATTGGTTGCCAAGAAAGTGACTAAGGCAACCTTTTCTTCTATGGCTTCTCCTCACCCTGATATTGGGAGAGTTTTGGAAGTCCTAGATGAGATTAAAACCTCTTTTAGAGACCTCCAACCAATCTATCTACCACACCTCCAAAACATTCCCTTGGAATTAGGAATGTCTTGGGAACCAACTTGGAAAAGTACCCCCTTATTAGACAATTTCGTCCGTAGTTTTGACTTAAAAGTGGACGATACAGTCGATAAGGAGGCTGCAAAGTATGCTAAGGATCATAATATCTTTGTGAACCTGAAACATGAAATTGCAGCTTTTATCTGGAATATTCCAAAAATTCATTCAATTCCAGATGGGTTCTTTTCACCTGGTATTTTATGGTCTAAAATGGTATATTACCCTTTTGACCGTAATAATNTCTGGGCCAAGAGCCATAGTTAGTTGCTGTTTCTGGTTGTTTCTTCCTCGTTGTTGATACCGGCAAGACCCAGCCAGATGATGTCCGCTGGTTGGTAGTGAGAGGGCTCTTAGTACCTGCATACCCAAAAGAGGGCGCTGGTTAAAAAACAATCATTTGATTTTCTTTCTTGCTCTCCCTTAGCAGCGGGAAAGGAGTCTATCTATCTGCCTAGCTTTGGTAGATTTCCCCCAACGCAATCCACAGAAATTCCACGAATCCCNGTTCGCTCACATAGTAGGATAAGTGTGGGTGCCAGTCGCGGCCCGTTTTGGGTCGTGACAAGACCACTTATGTATAACCTATTCACATTAGTGAAGCGGTTGGCATAAGGGAAGTGCACGTTTGTGAGACCTTAGTCGGGATGCATAGGTGAGTCAACCTACGAGCGCGGAAGAGCGTGGTACCGCTACCCCTCTCTAAGTAAAGGTAAGATTCTTAGCCCTGTAGATGACTCCATCTAAAATACAATAGGGACAGCCGTTTTCGGCTGCTCGTTTCGTATCTTGAAGAAAGAGTAGGCTTAAGTAATGGAATAGGGGTCAGGTCAATAATAGCTATGCTATTGCCCTGCTGATTTAAGGCCTCCGCCCGATCCCGAGTGCACATTTTTTCGGGTTCATCTTCACTTGATGTTTTCTTAACCTTTCGAAGGCCTTGCGTAAATTTTCGATGTGGTCGGTTCTTTCTTTTGAAAAGACTACCAAATCGTCCACGTAAGGCTCGCATATGTTATGTAGGAGGTCACTGATAATTAGTGTCATCGCTCTTTGATATGTTGCACTTTCTTTTCCTTTTTTTGGGGCATATCGTAGTAAGGAAAGGGAGGGAGGGCACTCATTCGAATCGAATAGCTGAAACTACTATACCTCCTATTTTTCTGCTTTAAGAGAAGCCTTCTAGCTCGTTTTAAAGCGGTGAAGAGAGAGATAGGACATTCTAAAGATAGTTGTTGAGGAAGCGATTTCTAACTACGAGTCCGCTTTCAAGCTAACTGAATGCCTATCTGCTGCTAGTTCTGTTCCCCTTTCTAAATAGAAAGGAAGAGGTCAGTCACCAACCGGAGGAGGATATGAAAGAGAGTACCAACAACCATTCCACTCGAGCGGGACTTCTAACTGAAGTTGCTCACGTTTTTCAGCAGGGGCTGGGCTACGGGGTCCTTTTTCTATCTTATGCGTTCAGGGACGGCCCCTCATGGATGCTATCTATTCTAATTCGAACTTGTTGGATGCCAACTCGGCCCTTCGACTTAGTGCGTCGGCAAATTGGTCCTCCCAGGCTTGTACTCAAAGACCATGTCGACCCCTGCATCAAAGTCTTGTCACCCTGCCCGCTTGGGGTCTGAGTAAGGAAAGAGCTCGTAGCCGCGTTATTGGGCTTGTCTTGTTGATAACCTTGAGACCGGCGAAGACTGTGCTCCAGCTGGTGGTGAAGGAAAGGGGGAAGCGACTCGTTCCTTCCTTGCGGAGGAGTTAAAACAGACTATGACGGCTCCGCTGCTTTATATCTTTCTTTTCATTTTCTTTTATTTATCTTAATAATTAGAACTTATTGTTGAAGATAAAGTCAAGTTGAAGATCGCTTTTGACCTATATTCCTGATATAGAAGAAAGAAGCCTTTAGCAACTACTAAGAAAGTAATCTCTTAAGTAAAGGGTACTAATAGTTCTTTAAAAGGTTCTCTTGGGGGGCTATGTCAAAAGTGATGTGATTCCCGGGGGGGATCAGGAAGGAGATATAGCAATAGACGGCCTATTTTGAGCTTGAAAGAAGAACTGCTACGCCCCTTTACTTAAGTAATATCCTAAGCTTCTCTCTTAGCCCTTTTCTCAGCCTATTCTCATTTCACTATTCTATTAGTCAAGGTTTTTGGAAGAAAGTCTAACAGACGTGGGAAAACTGACGGATAGTGAGGGTTGGCGCCCTGTAGTGAATGTGGGAAGAGGTGTATAACCATTACCCTTTCCTTTCGGCGGGCGAGAGGAGAAGTGTTGTTTGCAAGCGAGCCCAATAATGCCAGGAGGCGGATTCGGTACACTCTTTCCTCGGATAGAGACAGAGCTAAAGCAGCCTATCTCAGTTCTTCTCCTAAACGTGGGACTCATATTCGTGAGCCGTCAATGGGGGAGGAAGCTCCTCCGTCTCTTCTTCGCCGCCTAATCCCTACCTTTACCTTTAGCTGGGTCAAGGCGGGAAGGAAGCCTCTTTGGCACGTATGAGTAGCTGTCACGAATCGAAGTTTCAAAAGCCAAAAGAGAGATTTGGAGACAAGAAAAAAGTTGGTTGAGACACGGGATGATAGGGCGGGCGGCCGACTTTCGGTACTTTCTGCCAACTCGATTTCAATACTAAGTAAGCTCCTCATCGCATAAGTAAGAAAGTTCAGCTACAGAGGGTAAGGAGAGGGGCGGACGAGAGTTCTAATAATTCTCTTCCTTCCGGTCTGCGAGCGTCCCATCTTTTTCTTACTTGGATGAAGAAAGACAGAACCTCTCTTTTCGGCCACAGCCAGCAGTTCGCTTTCCACTTCCGAATACCAAAGAGCGATTGAGAGAAGAGCAGTACGTAGGACTTAAAAAGAGGGTTCCTTCCTCTCTTCACTCTCCTAATTTCGATCCTCACCTTTCTGGTGCCAAAGGCCTACCCTTCCACTTTACAGGAAGTTCTAAAGGAAGAAGTCGAAAAGGAAAAGAAAGTCACCTTTCCTGCCAACCTCCTGGCTTTATTCTTATACTGATCGAGCTGCACTATTTTTTATTCTAATAGATTCCACTTCGCTTGCTTGCACGACTTCCCCCTTGCTTAAAAAAAAGGGGGCAAGTCAAGTAAGTAAGCAGTGATCTGAACCACTTTGAAATAGAAAGAAAGATAGAAGGAAAGCAAGAAAGAACTATCTGACTTCGCTATCTTTCTATGAGCTCCTAGGAAAGAGATCCTACTCCCAAAGAAAGGAAGCTTAAGAATAGTCATTAAGAGAGGTGACCCTCTTTTGCTTTTTCAAGCTATGAATGTAGAGATCAGGTTGAAGAGTGAAAGGGACGAAGTGGTATGAAGTTGCTTGAACCTAGCGCTCGGGAGGTTGTGCTCGACCGAAAGGGTAAGGGCAAGAATACTTGGCTGGACGTAGTTCAGGATCGATGTAATTGAGACAACTAAGTAGAGGATGGGAAGATGTGAGGCCGGCCAAAGGTGGTTCTATATAGCTCTTACGCTTTTACAACTCGTACTATTTTATTTGAAAGTGAAATCCTTTTTTTTTTTTTGGCATCATCCGGGATTATCAGTCCCGGTTGGAAAGTCTTCCAACTTTCCAATTAGGATTTTCCGAGCACACAGATTTTTTTCATTTGAATAATAAGGGTAATTTGGTTGTTTGGTTAATTCTAAGGATGTCGAATGGAGCACTAACAAGGGTTGTGTTCGAAGGTCAATTGTGTTGTAGCTGTTAAAGGCTACTTCACTATTGGTCAAGAACTAATATCTTGTTATAATCTCTAGTTCTATCCCGATATCGGTTATCCTTCCCAGAAGCTTCGGCTAATGGAAAAGATAATCTTTAAAGGAATAGAACCCCTGGTTGGAACCCAGGCGCCCCCCCCCGAGACCGATTCGTTTGGTCCGACAGGGAGAGTGGAAAGCCTTAGTGGGATCATCGAAACACACAAAACATATTATTATGACTTTATGAAAAAAATTTTGTGCGATCGAAAGATCTCCTAAGTTTTCCTGGCGGGGCATGTTTGAACATGCCCGACGATTAAAGGGACTTCTCTTTCGAGTTCCTCTAGTCGCCACTGCGTCCATGTCCAAAGAGATTGCCCTTGCGGGATGTTCCTTTGTTAAGCAAGTCAGATACTTAAAACAGAAATCTGGATTCTTGTACACTGCCTTATATTTAAAGCAATGTGCAGTATCCTTACAGCGGTACTATGCTGGTAATTACCATAAAGGTGATTTACTTTCTGTTCCAGTATCCCTGACCAGGTGTGGTATTCCCAAGATCATACCCGCTGTATTACGAAAACACGTAAGAGCGAAGTCTGATCGAGGTGATAAATTGGTTAAACTTTACCTATCTTGGTTTGGTTTAGCTAAGTTGATATTGGTTGCCAAGAAAGTGACTAAGGCAACCTTTTCTTCTATGGCTTCTCCTCACCCTGATATTGGGAGAGTTTTGGAAGTCCTAGATGAGATTAAAACCTCTTTTAGAGACCTCCAACCAATCTATCTACCACACCTCCAAAACATTCCCTTGGAATTAGGAATGTCTTGGGAACCAACTTGGAAAAGTACCCCCTTATTAGACAATTTCGTCCGTAGTTTTGACTTAAAAGTGGACGATACAGTCGATAAGGAGGCTGCAAAGTATGCTAAGGATCATAATATCTTTGTGAACCTGAAACATGAAATTGCAGCTTTTATCTGGAATATTCCAAAAATTCATTCAATTCCAGATGGGTTCTTTTCACCTGGTATTTTATGGTCTAAAATGGTATATTACCCTTTTGACCGTAATAATACCCGGTTTGCTAACGAAATGTTCAATTATTTGGAATCTGCTGTGGGTCCCTATTTTAGTACGTTACTAGGGGCTTACACAGGGGTTCCGTTAGCAACTGGTCGGTTAGCTCAGGTGATTGAGGGAGGTGGTAAGAGACGTATCTTTGCAATTTGCAACTATATTAAGCAAAGATTACTGTTTCCTGTCCACAAGTGGGCAATGAAGGTTCTATCCAGTATTCCAACTGATGGAACTTTCGACCAAGAGCGTCCGTTGTTGAGATTTAAATCAAAGAGAAAACGTCAAACATTTTCCTTTGACTTAAAATCAGCAACAGACCGTTGGCCATTGTATCAGTTAGATGTGAAAAATGCCTTCTTGCATGGGGACTCGCACGAGGAGGTGTATATAGAGATAGCACCCGGATATGGAAGGAAAGGGGAGTCACAAAAAGTATGCAGATTGAAGAAAGCCCTGTATGGATTGAAGCAATCCCCGAGGGCGTGGTTTGAGAAGTTCAGTAAGGCCATAGTTTAGTTTGGCTACAAAAAAAAGGTGTGCTTCTGATCACACACATTTCGTAATAAAGGGTGCGAAAGTGAGCCGGATCATAGTAAATGTTTAGAATATTGTGGTCACTGGTGATGATGTTGATGAGATTGCAAGATTGAAGGCTTACCTGAGCCGCACCTTCGACATAAACTTGGCATGCTAAGGTACTTCTTGGACACAGAGGTTTTCGAGATCTATAAGAAGTAGAGCCATCTCTCAAATTATGTCCTTGATTTGAAGAAAACAGGGATGTTAGGTTGCAAGGCCGCAATTAGCCCAATAGAAGAAATAAGCTTGAAGAAAAGAGAAAAGAACCCTTGGATGATGCAGGCATCAGAGGCTTGTGGGAAAACTTAGATATCTTACTATCACTAGACCTGACATTACCTATGCTGTGGGGTTGGTAAGCCAGTATATGCATGCTCCTTGTCAAGCACACCTACATGTAGTATACAGGATCTTGAGGTACCTCAAAGGTTATCTTGGCAAAGGGATTGATCAAGAAAGATCTTTTGTTCTTCTTATATATAAGATCGTGATTGGATCCGCATATGTTTGGTAAAGAGAATAATCTTATCCTTTGAGAATAATCAAAAATGGACAGTGTTCAATTGGAACATTCAAAGGTGACTAAATTGGTCCTAGTTACTCTTCGGGGCGGAGTGGAAGAAGGGGGGGATTCTCGAACGCGGAAAAGGATCCAATGAATTCGAAAGAATTGAAGGAGTGTAATTGGGAATTAGCTTGGTGCTCTTACTGGCTTTCCTGCCATGCCTACTCACTATCTATATATGTATCCATGAATAAGCGGAAGAAGAGGAATAGAGGTGCGCAGCAGATACCTTTTAGTATTCTAAGCCCCTTTGCTGATTCGGCCTATTTCCCTTATACTAGAAAGGCCCCCCCGAAATCTGACTTTCAATTGGGAGTTTTCACGCCAGGAACCGCTTCGCCCCCTAACTTTGTTCTATTCTATTTGCCTTCTCCAACATTTCCATAAATGCGGCTAGCTCTTTTGCTAACGACTGTACGACCAATCTTTTCTTTCAGAATCGTGGTCAGAAGCTTGGGCGAACTCTTTTGCATGGGAAAGCCTGTCAAAGGCTAACTGGCTTAGGGATCGGAGTTGCAAACTGCTCGACCTTAGGTAAGGTTGGGTAGGGAGGTCTTCCCACTTCCTCTTCCCATTCATGAAAGGGTACTAAGAAGAACTGAGGAAAGGAGCAGAGTTGAAGCTTGAGCGGTACTCCTTCTCTTTCAAACTCACTTCTTAAGGTTCGGAGATGCTCGCCCGTCTACCGGGATAGGAGAAAGAGAAGATCTCGACTAGGAGTCAGAGGGAATCTCTAGCGGATCTTTTCTAAGCCAGGAAGATGCCTCTGCTTAAGTTGCAAGTATTGGGTTTTCAAACTGAGATTTGACTTTCTGGGTTTACCAGATCAAAGAATCCCAGCAATCAAGGAAGGGGAAAGAGAGCAATATACTCCCCTGCTTCACCTGACCCCTCTATTCATTCAACAGAAGCCAGGGGCTGATTGAACGTAATGGGTTGCTGCATCTCATGCGATTGGAAGAGCACGAGAAGGACAAGCTACTGACTTTATACTTCCTGTTCTATTGGAAGAGAGATGAGATTCCTTCGGGACAGGCTCCATTCCGAATGCCAATAAGACCACTTCCTCAATCCTGAGCATCATTTAACTCAAGAGCCTTGCGGCCCTCCCACTTCTACTGGATCTCAATCTATACACTTAGTGGAGCGCGAGCTTTATAACTATTTTCTGTGAGATGGGTGCCTTCACCTCTGTAAGAACCTTTATCTCGAAAGAGATTAAGTAAGGCAAGTTTCTGACCATTAATTCTGTAACAAAGGAGCGTAGTGGCAGGCTCGCATAGCTAAAGCCTTCAAGTCCTATTATCGGAGAGGGACTTTTTCCATTATTTATCCTATTTCCGATCGGACCTTGCCAATTCCTTTTCTATCCCTATATTCGAATTAGCCCGACTTGCCATTAGAGTGTTCTTTCAGACGTTGAGAGGAAGGGACCCGCGGACACACCATCAGAGCTAGATTTAGCTTTGGATCGATCAATTGCCCCAACCCCATCATCGAATGAGGTTAAGCGCGCCTTTCGGAGACTTTGATAAAGAATGCCTTCCTTCGGCGAACGGCTAGACACTTCTATAGTGGGATCTCTTGAACCTATGAAACTCGTGAAAGTGGGTGAACCCCTTGCCCCTTCTTATTGCTATTTGTGACGTCGAGTGCTTAAGTAAGATCAGCAGTCTGGCAGGTCCTTGGACGCTGGCCCTTAGTAGTCTAGTCTACTCGGACCTCTACTAGGGCTAGAGCTAGCCGGAAAAAGAAGGGGAAAAATAGGCGATTCGAATCCCCCTTCTTCTTCTTCCCACGAAACTGAAACTAAAGAATTCCTTGTAGGGTCAGCTTACCAATCGCTCTATTTTCTCTTTCCTGCCTACAGCTCACGACGTACTTTCCTTTCTTTGAGCGACTGACCTGGAACAGGCCTAAAGTGCGCAACTTATCCTTCTCTTCTCCGTTTCGTGGCTATCGGACCTGAACCCATTGAAAGTGAGAAAAGAAGTGTCGTAGCCTATCCTTCTATTCTCCATTGAGTGGTGAGGACCGTTATCCGTTGTTACTGAACCTGCTTGATTCGTTGTAGACTGCTTTCAAACCCCACTGAACTAAGAAAGAGTCTCGTATCGACCAAGTATTTACTTAGAATAGATCTGTTTTGATAGATCCGTTTTGGCTTTCCTATTCCATAGATCTTCCCTGAAGAACGGAATGGATTGATCTGACCCACAATCTGTCTCTTCAACCTTTGAGTAGACCATAGGCGGGACTCTCTTTCGCCTAGGCAGAGAGGAGGGAATGTAAGACGAGACTGATTCAAGAGTCTTGGACAGAAGGGAGGGGACGGAGACGGAGCTTCCTTCTTGCCTTTCATCATTTCAGGAAAGCTTATTTGAGCAGAGAATTTCCTTTTAGTACAATTTCTTTTCTCCTCATTTCTTTCATAGACAGAAAGGTAAGTAAAAACAACCCCGACATTAATAAACCACGAGCAAGTCAGATTGGGATCCCCAATGACAAGCGAACGGGCATTTTCGGGTCCAGAACAAACAAAAGAAGGGAAAGGCGGGTGGTTGAGACAGTGTAGTCCGTTTTCACAAGAGTACGGAGCTTCAAATTTGAGAACTCTGTTTCCTGTGGGAGGGCGAAAGCTAAGGAAGGCTGTTTCCAAGGGCGGCAGGCAGGATAAATAAGGTGTGTAAGGCAGGGCCAAAGAAGGTAGCATGGCTACTAGCGGCGAGACTACATGCTTCAATTTCATAAGTGGGTGAAGGAAGAATACCTGAGCTTCAAGCAAAGAAGGCGGGGACCTCGGGCCTTCGCAAAATCAACGGTCTCACCGGGAACTAGACAAGCACCTAGATGTAAATTCTCAGGCCCTAGCCCGAAATTCTTACTTCATTCATCACAGTTCCAGGCCCGTAGGAATGGCTTTCTCCTTCTCCAATTGTCGGGAGAGGTTTTCCGCTCCGGTCGTCCGGAATTTTTTTTCGTAAAAAAGAAAGTAAAAAACAAGTGAGGAACCCTGGAAATAAAATGTTTGTTCCGATAACGGGAAAGTTTATCCCTCTGATCTTAGTTGCGGCCCCCCGATCAAACTAGAGCGTAAGGGCGCTTTTTTGTTTGCATGAGTCCCGGCTTCTTTCCAACGGGCAGATGACATCTCTTGCCTGGTGAATCAGCATGTTCTAACACGTGTTGTTTGGTGTGAGTATGTATTTCATATTCGTTACAGGCCAATCGGGGCTAAAGAAGGTCCAACAACGTGCGATATGTGGATTTGATTCACCCTTAGTAATGAGAGGATTGGTCCTCTCATACCAGTGAATTGGGTCGCATACATTGGAGCAAGAGAGTACTGGCTCGCCGCTGTGGATGTAGGTGTTCCCATGAAACGAACCGGTGCCACATTCCGCTAGGATACTGGCTGGAGTTGGTCTCACCGTAGTGACGAGAGGTCCAGCTCGATGAATCACCCATTCCCTCTGTATGCCCAAGCGCCATCCACTTGTGAATACAACAACCTGCCCACCGGAATCAAGGAAGAGTTTCAATATTCACTAAGCTTCCTTTCAATTATCCCTATAATAAGGAAGACATAGGGCTTGTTGATGGCCACGATTCCAATATGGCCCTCTGACCTTTTTTCCCGTGAATAGCTCGGTTTATGTGCGTCTTAATCATGGCCACTAATCGCCCGGTCACACTGGTCAGCGGCATTCATTCAGTTGTCCTGTTCAGATGGATGAGACAGTTCCCACTTGAAGCATGCTTCAAGTCTAGCTTTGAGACATTTACTGCAACCGGAACCTTCATTCCTTATTGTTGCAATTCCATGCTAGCAAGTTAGTTTCATGTCGACTTGCGGAACAATCACATCAATATACACGAAAATCGAAATTGGAACTGGAACTTGATACCGAACCTGGACTAACCCAGATAGAGTCGTGGCCAACATGAATTCGTGACATACCGAGATTGACTCATTTCATCGATGGAAATGAGTCAAGTTACCTAACGGGACACACTATATACATCAGCAGAGATCACTTCGGATTTGAACTTTAGCACCCCCTCTTGCTTGGTATTGTTAGGGGTAGATGAACAGAGCAGAACGACCTCTCGCTATGTTGTGCCTAGTAGTACCCGAAGCATTGGCATTGAAAGAAGTCCCTCAAGCATTTAAAAAAGACCAAAGACAAGGGTTATACCTATTGGAGAATCCTTACTAGTCTCATCGATTACTCAAAATTCCACTCATACACAGGAAAGGAAAGAGATTGATACTTATACTGATATCGAGCTGGAAGAGCACTGGATAGAGACTATAGGGTCTCATCCCTGCTTCAGCCAAGAGATAGGGAGACAGCATCGTAGCATGAAATGAGCCAATGCCAAGTGCTCTCTTTGTTTGCCGCTCCTCTTCTTCCAAGGCATTGAATAAATGAAGAGAGTGACCCTAGAAGAGGAGGCAATCTCTGACATTTTACTTATA
>NC_028641.1:17817992-17835492 GCF_001406875.1 Solanum pennellii | reverse complement strand
AAGGATCTTATTTCGAAGCAATCTCTGGAGTTTTCCCTTATCCGAACGGGTCTTGCAAGAAAATAGGATTTCATATTGAGCTCCAAATATACGCTATTGGGATGGGATGGCTCCTACTAGCTCTCCCCCCCTAAGAACCGCACGTGCGAGTTCCCCCGCATACGGCTCAAGTGGCGAAGGCCCTTTCCTTCGCGCTTGGTAAGCGCTTCGCTGTAGCCAAGCTTACAGCTAGCCTATCGGCTAGAGCCAAGCTTCGACCGCGACTGCTCGTCGCTTCTGGCCGCCTTATTCCGTCACCCGAGATCCAAGTCAGCACCGGCAAAGATCTCTTGATTCCTCGCGGCCGGGCCGGCTTGGAAGCAAGCTACCTCTTGCCTATCTCACCCCCTTCCTTCAGCTGGGTGAGCCTTCGCTTTTTGGATCGTCTTCTGCCCAATGCGGTACCCCCCGTTTTTTGGTTCCCATTGGGTTTACCTTGTTCACAGGTCGACCCCATGGCAGCAAGAAAAGGCGATCTTGTGCTATACTCCGGTGATATCTTTCCTACCGAGACACGCAAACTCCCATCGTGTCCCAGATCACATTCCGTGAATCGAAAGGGGAAGCCTACTCATCTATCAGCTCCTCTCGTAGATCGGTGCGGGTTTACGAAGCGTCTAAGCACAGTTCACTCGCGTTGATCAATCAAGAGGGTTGCCGCCACTCCTTAAGGTTATCTGTTGTATCATACACTTCTTGCATTTGTCCCACGCTTCATACCTCCTCTTTCTTCTNCCTATATCCTTGTGGTTAGTGGAGAACAGCCATCGGACCGGATTTGTCGTAAAATTGAGATTATATCGTTTCCTTCCTTATCAGAGAGGGGCCCGCCGGGCTTATTTATTGAAAATGGGGGAGTGAGGGGGGGGAGGAAGAATGGAAAGCCCGAACTTTATTGATGGGACATTTTGATCCCCTTTTCCTCTCATCCTCCCCCGGTTCTGGTTCAGGAAAGGGTCAACGCAAGGATCTTATTTCGAAGCAATCTCAGGAGTTTTCCCTTATCCGAACGGGTCTTGTAAGAAAATAGGATTTCATATTGAGCTCCAAATTTACGCTATTGAGATGGGATGGCTCCTACTAGCTCTCCCCCCCTAAGAACCGCACGTGCGATTTCCCCCGCATACGGCTCAAGTGGCGAAGGCCCTTTCCTTCGCGCTTGGTAAGCGCTTCGCTGTAGCCAAGCTTCGACCGCGACTGCTCGTCGCTACTGGCCGCCTTATTCCGTCACCCGAGATCAAAGTCAGCACCGGCAAAGATCTCTTGATTCCTCGCGGCCGGGCCGGCTTGGAAGCAAGCTACCTCTTGCTTATCTCACCCCCTTCCTTCAGCTGGGTGAGCCTTCGCTTTTTGGATCGTCTTCTGCCCAATGCGGTACCCCCCGTTTTTTGGTTCCCATTGGGTTTACCTTGTTGACAGGTCGACCCCATGGCAGCAAGAAAAGGCGATCTTGTGCTATACTCCGGTGATATCTTTCCTAGCGAGACATGCAAACTCCCATCGTGTCCCAGATCATATTCCGTGAATCGAAAGGGGAAGCGTACTCATCTATCAGCTCCTCTCGTAGATCGGTGCGGTTTTACGAAGCGTCTAAGCACAGTTCACTCGCGTTGATCAATCAAGAGGGTTGCCGCCACTCCTTGAGGTATCTGTTGTATCATACACTTCTTTCATTCTGTCCCACGCTTCATACCTCCTCTTTCTTCCTAAGGTAAGATAAAGGGCCAGGCATGGTGGGGTAGGAGCATCCAGTCGGCAATCTTTTTGGCTTGACCAAGAAGTCTTATGTCCTCCGAGTGGCACGGCGTTTTAACCGAATGAACTTCTTGCGCAATTCATGCCTTTCTGTTTTTATGACCAGAAATTCTTTCTTGATTTTCATAAAAAATTGTTCTCTGGACTTTTTATCAATATGAGGTGATCGTAACACAGCATATAACACTCGTGATTCAGGCAATCCAATCTTCCGTGTGTAAGGCGGAAGCCCCCAAAAATGGTTTTCCAATAATGGGTCATCAAAAGATCGAATTACTATGCCTATCTTGGTGGTCGTTACTTTTGGTGGTCTTTCTTTTTGGCTGACTCGTCTAAGTGCTCTTCTTTGTCTCATTGTTTATCTCGTAATCAATCGATTCCGCCCCTAAGGCTAGCTCCTACTCCTCCTCCTTCTCCTTTGGGATAGGATCCTCCTTGGTCTTACATAACAATAACACAACACTCATAACAATAACACAACACTCTCGGCCATCTTCTACTCTTCTACTTAAGTCTCTAGTCTGACTCGAAGTATTTGTCAAAATACATATGAAATAGTGTTTCTATTTTACGAAATGGACCCAAATAGGCAGAAAGCGAAGCGATTTCCGCTTCGCTTTTTGTATCAATGTCCAATTCTGTAATAGAAAAATGTTGCGCAAAATATTGGAAATCTTCCTTGTTTTTATCTTTCAAACAAGGGAACCTTTTCAATCCATCCTCAGAAGCGCAGTATCTCCGAAGATGCCCTTCGACTACGGCATGGAGCTTTTTTAGTTTCTCTCCTTCCGAACCCGGGGCTGGGCCGTCCCCTTCGATTCGCGCACCGGGAATGAGCTCCAGACCGGAATTCTCTGGTGGAGGAGTCGGGGTTGGCGCTTGACTGAACCACCCTTCACCCGACGGAGGAGAGTAAAACTGATTCACAGCACGAGTTTGGTCATCCGCGAACAGATACCCAAAGTGTAAGGTGACCTTTGCCAGATCAAGACCCACGATAACTTTTCCAATATGGAATAAAAGGATTTCTACTCCAATATGGAATAAAAGGATTTCAAGTCTTTTTTTTTATCTTATTTTCTAGTCGTAAAATTCTTCCAAGTATTACGGATGGAAGTAGACAAAAGTGGAAATCCCCATGATGGCATAATCGTCCGACACTACGTTCCTCGATCTTCAAAGAAAACTGACTCCTCCTACTCCTCCTTCTCCTTTAGGATAGAATCCTCCTTGGTCCTTTTTACATAACATTCTCGGCTGCCTCCGGTCCGGTAGGTCGGTCGCCCTCTAGCCAGTGACTAGCCCAGCTATGGAGCTAGGTGTAAACCGCCACGTCGAGACTCTCTTTCGAAAGTGAGATACCGGCTTTCATAAGAGGGAAAGATCACTCCGTCATGCAGCAGAGCAGTGTTCATCTAACTAGAAATTTCATAAGAGAAGAAGAATCGTAGCGTAGGGTCGACATAAACAATCGGTTAAAATAGTCTAATGAGAAAGCATCTGTTCACGTTCGTAGTTGCAATAAGTTTTCTTATTTTGTTTCGAGATTGTCTTGGTCTTCAGTCTACCCTAATGAAACCTAAAATTTCACTCCCTCGCTTTCTCCTTCTGATAACAGAAGGGGTGAACGAGCGCTGCGGTAACGAGCCGTAAGAAAGATGAGCAGAGCATTCCTTCCACCGGCCTTTATAGGAGTAGGGGAGCGTGGTGAGATATATAGACGTCCAATCCTGCAGCAGCTAGTTGCTCGGCCTTAGTCTTGGGCTGATCTCATACTTCAATCAACCCCTTCGTACTTCGATCCAATCAATCGATCGATCAAGAGGCTAATCTCTTTTGTTTGGGCCGGTAGCTAAAAGAAAGTCCTCGCTTTCTCTTGAACAAGGGAAGGGCAGCATAGCATTAGCTTCAATTGAACAAGCTCAACCTTGAAAAAAAAAGGTGGTAGGCCGACGTTGAACGCTTCAACTTGGCCACTGAAGAAGGCGAAGGGTGGGCGAGAGACTAGGCCAACTTACTGCTTACTGCCATGGTTTAAGCTTTAGTCTCCATAGACGGAACTCTGTTTAGGTATTAGGGAGGGGAGGACACTACTCAGCACCGCTCCGTGGGGGTGGGGTTCAATGCCTAACAAAAAGGGCCAAAAGCAAAAAAGGGATGTATGGCTGAGGGGAGGAGAGAAAGAACGCATGCATGGAGATTCTGTCTGTCGGAGGTTCGAGAATCTATGAAAGGAAATCTAAGGCTAAGGTTACGAAGTAAAGGAAGTCCATTACTGAGAGAAGTGGTGATCTCGTCTTGCTTGCTGGGAGAGAGGAAGCTTCCGGACCATCTTTTCCAGCCAGATAGCGAGCGATCACTCAGCAATGAACACTAACTGAAAGCGGCCGGGAATGAGTACCTATCCCTTACGGGAATCGAACCCGTGTCTTCGACATGAAAAGACGATGTCCTAACCACTGGACGAAAGGGACCAAAAAGCCATTCTTCATATACCTCAGCTCCGAGAATAGAAGTGGTTCGTTTTCTTTCTATACGCAATTCAAGATTTCGTTTGTGTTCATGTTGGCGATTTCTGATGTGAATTCGGCGGGTCGTCCCCCATTCGTACGGGTTCCCCCACCGACCCAGTGACACACCAACCACGCCCCTTCTCTTTCTCCGATCATAAAGGCCCCTGATCCCTTTATTTGTCTTTCATCCCCCCTGAATAAGTAAGACCCCGCTCTTTCGAATTCGATTTATTTTGATAGAAAGAAGAACAAGAATTGGTCCTGGGTCGTACCGTTTTTCAACTGTCCGCTGGTAAATCTGGTCTAGCACTACAATGTCTCCATTGTGCGGCGCTATGAAAGAGAAAAAGAATTCTGCCTCGCTAGCCTTTTCACCTCTTCTCTTCCGTCGGTCTTGTACTGAGCCATCAGAATAGGGATGGTGCCAAGAAAGGCAGTTTAATCTATATCTGTAGAACGAACAAAGCAAAGATATTCAAATAAAGAATTTGTGAGGGAAAGACTATTCATATATTGAATTTTCATCCAGGCAAGAAAAAGTCTATGGAAAGATGCTGTATATGTCGCAGCCTTCTTAAACAAAATGAACGAAGGCCCAAGGGCTTTTATCCATCAGACATGAATGAAAGGGGATGACACCACTCTAATGATTGGAAAAATCCTTAATATCATAAAGCTTAATATCATAAAGGAAAGGTCTTTTTCTTAAAAGCTACAGTAATAGCAAAAGCAGCCTATCTGGAATGGCCTAGTCCTTACTCAAGCAAAGCTGTATGCAACCGCATAGAGGAAGTTAAGCCAATCCCTCTATTTTCATCTTGAAAGATTCGGAAAAATAGAACATGCTCTACCCCTTCCTTCGATTGCTTTCATTTTTGGCCCGATCAGGCTTCATCTTCTTATCGGGATAGCCCTTTTGCTTGCTTTCTTGGGACTAGCCTTGAATACTAGCCATTTTCTCAAATCATCAAGAGGGCTTTCAGAGAGAGGGCTCCAACCCTCTATAATCGAGTGATGGTGGAATGACCAATCCAGTTCCCTCAGGCTGGCTTTCTCCAAGGGAAGTTTTGTCCTGTCCGCTAGGACTGAGCTATTCGTTTCACTAACGCACACCTTTCGGTGCTTGTTCACTCATTTATTCCGTTCGTTGGGGAATTCTCACTCCTATTTTGTTCAGAAGGTGATCATTCCTATCAGAAAGAAGATCTGGTGTGCGATAACTATACTAGCTTTGTGGCGTCTTTCATCAAAGAAACGACTCTTTTCCATACGTTCAACTCCTTCGGTGTCGGTTTTAAAGATAGGATAGCGAGGCATGGAAGCTTTCTGCTATGCTTATGCAATTATAGGATATAGAAGAGTGACTGTAAACACACAACTTCCACCCTCTTGGCTGTAGTTTGAGCTTGTATATGTGAGAAATTTACAAGAAAAAAACAAGATTTCAAAAAGAATTCAAATCAACAATTTTTCTGCACAAATCAGGGAAAGAGAATGAACTAGAACAAAGCGGATTTTTTTCATTAATAGCCGTTACATGGGAATACATCAAATAGGAAGCTTACACACACATAGACCAGCAACACAACTAAACACAACATTACAAAGTGAACAACGGAAGCATTGAAAACTACTAGTGATACATGCAAACACAACAAAGACACTTAGCATAGGTCCTCCCCTCTTCTTCCAGGGTTTGAATTTGGTTAAGGAGCTGTTGAATGCGTTGTTCCACCAGCTCCGGAAAAACAGCAGGCACATACTCTAAAAAAGCATGAAGCATTTGCTGACGTTCGCGCCTTTCATTTTCGACATTTAGAATTCTTTAATTAATTTGAGAAAGTCTTTCAGTGGTAGCTGGATCCATATCTCCCTTTGATTTGCCAAATAGAGAAAGAAGCTTCTATTTATAGGCGTTGGAGGCCCTTAACCCTTTCTTATTATTAGTAAGATAGGTTGTCTTGGTTCCGTAACATGGTTCAAACCTGGCTTTTCATGAATATGGAACCCCATCCACTAGATTTAAGTGCGCTGAATAATTGTCCTTTCCTCGTACGCATTTGAGTACTCAAGGCCCCCTTTCTTTTGGCGGGTATCGCCACGTGGCTTAATCCCGGATCACTCCTTAAGGAATAGGACACAATAATATAGCGCACATCAGAGAAGAGAGTACCCCCTTTATTATAAGACAGGCCCCCCGCGTCCTTTCTTAAGAGATGGAGCAATCGTCACTCGACAGCTCAAAACTGACCAGTACAAAACCATGTGATCTGTCCTCGTTTACGTACCCCACTGGCACTAGCCTAACGCCCTGCCTACTCGTCTTTAACTGGCTTATTTGTACCCAGCTACATGATGGAAGTCCCCTCGGCCAATCGTCACTCGACAGCTCAAAGCTGACCGGTACAACCCGCGTGCTTGCCTACTCGTCTTTCACCGGCCTATTTGTACCCAGCTACAATCTCTTCCCTTATAAAAGAAAAAAGGGCCCTCGGCCAATCCTCAATCGACAGCAACTCCGTCCTAGCGAAGTAAAGTCTCTGCCCCTATCGCTTGATTGATCTGATCAGACACTTGCTCTTCCCTACTTTTGACAGAAGAATAAGAGCACAAGTTATCCCTAGTAGTATACTACAATATCTCTATATCTCTTAGAAAATGAGTTTGATAAAGAAATTCTCTAGAATCTTTAAAATGAACATAGTGTATCATCCACCCTTTAGAGAGAAGTGAGAATCCTTAAAAAATGAACATTATATTTAATCCATCCTTTAGAGAGAGTATTTATATATGTAGTAGTGTATATTTGTTACGGTTGGAGGGGTAGGTGGTTTAGGAATCATGTTAGAGTGCTGGAGATCTAGCGTATCTTGGTATGATGCTGTAGAGGATTTAGAGGGTTCCTGATATCGTTAATAATAAATATATATATCTTGATGATAATAGGTATTATTTTTCATAATATATGATACTTACCATATAGAATAAATACCTAACAACATATATTATCCTATACTATAAAATACCTAATAACTCATATCATATGATACTTATCATATAAAATTAATACCTAACAATAAATATTATCATATACTTGATCTAAGGTTCATAATCAGTCTTAGTGGTAGCAGCTTCCAAGCATGATATGTTAACTATATATCCCTAATGCCCTTATCACTTGTTCTTCTGCTTTTATCTTTCTTAGCCAGGAAGCTTTTTTACCCATTCCTTCTCATCCTTTGTCTGACTTTCTGTAGGTAACTCTATCTAATTCACTCTCTTTCTTCTCGCTCGTATCGTATACTTTTTCTTGTTCAAAGCGTATCCGCACTGATGAAGTGGAATATAAATACCTAATATCATATGAGTCTTACTATATAAAGAATTAACACCTAACAAGATATATTTATCATATACTATAAAATACCTAATAACACATTATGATTACCTGCAAGAAAAGGGAATGTATAATAGTAATAAGCGGCCTGCCTGCTAACCAAACTGCGTAACCAAAGCGACTCCTTGTTGGTGGTTGATAGGTGTTGGTCCGATTCACCTATGTCAGTTCGAACTTGGCGGGTCGTTCGTTCGTGTGGAGAATCTCTCTCGTTACTCAGGATTTCTCTCAGTTGATCCGATGCGTCATAGATAGAATGGAGTGGGCTATACGCCGACCCACGTTAAAAGCTTTCTTCTCTTATGAGATTTCGATTGAATAAACAATGGTTATTTCAAACACCGTCTACTGTCCCACCAACTGATCAGTGGGTTCATGCCGCACAGAAACCGAGACCTGAGAAGGAGGCTGTAGGAGAGAGTCCAGCATAACAGAAATCATCTAAGCTGACAAGGACCCAGAAAAGGAGGATGCTGAGGAAGAAGGTAATGGAATTGAAAATACAGACTGAAGCAGAGAAGAAACAGAATGTTGGTCTGATGGTAAAGTACCCAGCAGAAGGTAAGGCTGGGAAAGACCACAAGAAGCTGGAGAAGGGACAGGCCTCGTCAACGGAGTTTTCTGATGAGCTTTCTTTCAGAAGGCTTGGTTCCGGAAGATGACCTGATGGAGGAAGACTTGAAGGTTGGTGAGTCAAGCAGTCAGACCCAGGTTAAAGAATAAAGAAAATGAGCCAAAGTTTCAAGTTCTGTTAGGTAACTTACCGGATAAGGTGGATTGCAAGATGATCCTGACTTTGCCAAGAGAGTTCATGGCAAAAACCAATCAGAATGAATCTTTGGAAAGGGATGTGGTGGATACTCAGTAAGCTTGCCATGAGGTAGTGATGCCAAAAGTTCCTCGAGGAGGTTATCTGAAGAAGGTTCTTCTCATTATCACTGACAGTCTAACCAAGGAACTATGTATTGGAGCTTACCTGTTATCCAGGTCTGTTATTAGGATAGGACGGAAGTCGGGGTGGCTGCACTGCGCTTTATATCTTAAGCAGTGTGCTTCTTCCCTTCAGAATGGATCGGTCAAGCTCTTCTTATCTTTCCCAACTCGAAAGCCAGCCAAGCCACTATTCAAAAAGTCTTAGTTAAAGCAAGGAGGCACGGATCAGGGAATGGAAAAGCCTTTGGATGAATGAATTTAGGTATCGAAGTTTGACTGTTTGACACTCTATCTTTCGATGGCGCTATCACTTTGGAGCGATAGCCGGAACTAATGACTGGTATTATAAAGCGAAACCTAGGATTCTACATAGCCTTTAAGTTAACAAAGGAAGAAAGGCTTGCCTAGATCTCGTATTCCATCTGCCATAGACGCTTTCTTTCTTTTTACTACGCAAGCAAGCCGGGGAGTGAGGAAAGCAGAAGTGGGACAGGAATAAACCAGTAGCAAGAAAAAGGGTACCAAGCATTCCGGGCATTCCTCTTATTAAAGGAATCGGTGAGTGAAGACAAGATCGGATCTTTAAAGCTGAAGTCTTTTTCTTCATCAAGAGTGAGAGATCCGTCTAAGAACAATAGAAGAGGGATATACCATCGAATCGGATCTTAGAGAAGTCTCGGTCTTCGTCCACACCTAGGACATAGATTCTATGTGCCCCAATGGATCGTGACAAGTCCTTACTACTAGCACTGACTTCCTCTTTGATTACTTTACTTCGCTCAGTTTCCTACTTTTGGTTGGAGCCGCCTCGGACTCCCCGACAGCCCTAAGAGGAAGGAGTTGTCCATGGGATGGACAACGAAGTGTATCGATCCTCCCCGACCTCTTCTCTTTTTAGTGGGTGAGGAGCTCTATTGTCCAGGTGCACTTTTTACTTCTATCTATACATTTCCAGATATCATTGCTTCGATACGGTCCCGAATCCGTTTCACTTCATTCTTCCCCGAGCGGGAATACGTCGCTTACAGTATTATTAAAGAAAGGGAGCTTATTGCCCCTTATGGTAAACACCTTATTGCCCCTTTACACCTATATCTTGATCAGGGAGACAGATGGTCGAGTTATTCTCCAGAAAAGCAATGCGATTTCTAAGAAAATTCTCCATATCCATAAAAATAGTATGGAGAATGGCAGGATTAGAAGATGTACCTTCCGGTTCGGAAAAAAGGTTCTAATAAGACCCCTATTTCGAAGAAGTTGTTGCAAATAGTTTGACCTATGGATTCTCTCTTCCTCAAGCTAGTACCAAAAAGCCTATTCCTTATGACTTCTAGGCCTCTTCTAGGCCTTCTGCCTCTAAGCAAACTGAACCCACGGAACTCCCTTTGCTTTGTCTCTGGATCGACTCAATCAATGAGAACCACAGCGAAATGCTTCTGGCATGCCAAACAAGGTAAGCGATCGATTCTCTTTCCCAAAGTCAAATGCTACTGTACTGAGCCAAAGCTTAATGCCCTTCTTGAATTGCAATCATTGAGTTCAGGTTCAGAGCTGACTGAATGGCTTCATCTTAATGAATAGAAGAATTCCCTCTTAGGGTTGGTTAAGGGGGAACTTCTGTCAATTCCATGACTTGACTGACTTCAGACTAGAATGAACCATCCAAGAAATCTTTCGCCCTAAGTAAGGTCTAACTTGCTTTCTCCCGGGATTCTCTTATATAACCAACCAAGCCAGGGGAAGGGCTAGCCCAGCTATTCGATTCGAGCTATAGAGAAAGGCCCAATTAGACCAAGGATCAGATAGGCAACTGAGTTTCAGTTTCAAAAGGGAGAAAATATCACTAGAACGAGGTTCAGTTCAAATCGAGTGGAAGAGAGCGGTTTAGTGGCTTTGGGGAGTCCATTGCATCAAGATTATAGACATTGATTGGGCCCAAGGACCCTTTTAGCAAACCAGGAATATAGTTAACAAAGAGGTATCTAAGTTGCTCCTTTCTTCAGGCTTGGCGAGGGGGAGGGGCGTACGGACCACTCCATTCGAAGTCTCAGAAATGTTGCACCCCGGCAGCAAAGCGAACCACCGGAACTAAAGTCACGATTGCAGGCCTTCGGAGCCGGTGATCTGTTCGGCCTAAGATCCTCTCTCTTACTTGACGAAGCGCGCAAGCAATTTCTCCTTTCTCTTAGGGGCAGGACTTACTGAACAGCCACCCTGGTTGGCATTGGTGTGTGGGAATGGGAAAGGCTTCCAAAATTCCCTTTAGCTCTACGGATGACTAACAAGGCAGGATCCAAGCGGTAGATGTCCCAGTGACGTCAACTCAAGGAAGATTCGAGGGGCGTTCAGCCGCTTGACTGTAAGGAGAGGGGGCCTTCCGCTGCACCATAACACTAACTTGACTTTCTATTATATTAGTAAAGCGCTACCGCGCTACAACTAGCATAGCAGCCTGCGGAAAAAGCTCGTCAGCCCCTACTCCTAAGTTGGAGCAAGAAGCAAGGGATTGAGCGCATCTTTCCCCTTTCTATTAGTAGTAAGGGTATCAAAAGGCTTTCTGATTGCAGGGGCGCTAACGCGCCCTTCCTTCAGCTGGCTGAAAGGCGCTTCCCCTTAAGATTAAGAGAGATACTTTCTCTTGGTGGTCGGTTCATTGGCAACGACAGATAGGCGCAATCAAAACATTGCTAATATGAGACCATCCTCCGCCCGTCGGAGAGATCAGTTTGACCAGGGCTCAAATCAGACTTCACCGAGTAATGAGAACCTTAGGACCTAGGTACGTAAACTTGCTAGTCGAAAAGAGATCTTCGCCTTTAGATATTCGTAAGGTAAAGCGCCGCGGTTCTCTCCATCCGATCGATAGTAAGAGCCAATACCTTCATGTGTCTTTACTGTTCGTCCCGGAGGAGCACCGAAGAACTGTCTTTCATCCCAGCGCATCAACTGATCCTTAAATGACTAATCCCTGGCTATGGAAGACGGGGCCTCTTGGCCAACTATAAAAAAGACATCTTCCCTGCTCATCAACTTCACGCCGCCATTCGTTTTCTACTGAGGTCGGGGTTTTTTTGAAGACAAATCCATCATTGAAGGGCTAGAGGCCGGATCGCTCACTCAACAATTTCTGCTTCTCCCAATGGGAGCCTTCACTAGTAAGGGCGCGTGGAACCGGGGAGGCGGATGGGACTCTATTTAAAGGCTTCAGGTCGAGCCCCCTCCCTTCAATAATGTCGAAGGATCACGAACGATATATAGCACAAGAACTTGACTCAAGTAATTTCTTAAGTCAGTCTCTTAGTGCCGACCTCGTACGTTCTCAGTCTTCAATTTCCCCTTTCTTGCTTAGTAAGGCGCATCCCTTTTCCTGCTCCTGCGCATTTAGGACTATACCACTATATACGCTCAGAAAAAGCTTCTTTTTCGCACCTTTACTTCCCTATGGTTATGGTATATCCCCTTTCTTATAGGACGAGCCATAGGAACCTATGAGATTGATTGAACAAGCCAACACAACAAGGCGAAGAAGAATCATCGAACCATGAACGAAGAAAGGCATGAGAGAAAAGCATATTGGCTAGTGATTGTAAGGCCCTAATTCTTGACTGGAGGGGTCATGCGCGCCCCTGCCATTCCTTTCGCAGTTGCATCTCCGTACCTCCAGAACCCCGTAAGTTTCGGAAATCCGTTTGGACTTCCCGAAAGTAGGGGCTATGGCGTCTCTCCGTTTGGAGACTCTGGAGGATTTCCCCCATCCTTTCCCCCCCGTGTCTCTCCTCCAGCATTTCTGTGAGGCGCTCGGCTTGAAAACCCCCCGGAACGCGTGTGTGGAGTTCCCGGTGAATCTCTTGAATCACCGCGGCAACCTCCTTGTGATTTTGAAGAAGCCGCTCCCAATTTTCCAGAGACATATGTTCACCAGTATGCTCTTGTATAGGAGGCTGGTGAACGGGGGGTTGTTGTGGCTGGGGAGGCGCTGCTTACCGAATGTATCATAAGGTCGAGGATTTCTAAGCCTTAAGGCAGATACCCAACCACTCTTAGATAGCTTTAAAGAAGAGGTTGGAGGTTAGCTCCTTAACTTCAAATGGTATTTATCCAACGTCGTGAAAGTGTCACCTTTCAAGAGTAGAAGGAAGCGGAATAAGCGCTCTTATATAAGTTCATTTCTGATTCACTTCTTCCCATTCGTTCCGAGTCGCCAAGGGGCAGAAGCCTTTCTTCTGATTTCTTTGCAAGCATTACGGAAGATTCGTTAGCTAATTCAATTCATCCTACCAGGGTCACATCACTTCCTTCCAGCGGGTGAGAGAAGAGTTCCTGTGCCAAGCCTAAGAGGCTTAGACCGCTACCTCCCTTCGACAATCATTATTCCCCCAATCACTGATTCTCTAGCACCGTCGTCTTCCTAGGCTAAAAGCCCTTACTCCTCCTACACCTAAATCGATGGAACTTTCGATCTATCCTAAAAGAATTGACTTACCTTCCAGCTTTCATTAGGACTTTCCTTCTCTAAAGAGATTTTCCCTTCTAGTAGCAATTCCGAAGCGGAAATAGCGGAGGTTATTGCCATTCTTGCTTCTCCTCTTCTTCTTCTATCTAAGGACAAGGCGGAACTTTTTCTCTTCTTTAAAACGTCCTTAAATTAAAGGCTTATAGAAAGCGCTTTAACGAATGACGTAAGATGATGCCCGAAATAAGTGAACTAACCTGGCATTCAATCTCTTTTGTCGGAGTTTTCGGGGTATTGCTTACAAAGACGCTTACACAAACTAGCCGAAAGCCCTATCTAAGAAAGTGGCTACTAGCTCAAGTGCTGGTGAAAACCTCGCTTTTTAGCGATAGGAGGGTTTTCCAACTAAGCCGAAGATATAAGCCGACGGTCCAGGTACAAGAGAAGACTTTATAAGCCGCTTACTCGGAACTTGTGCTTTCCTATCCATACCGCTTTCCTTCATAGCAGCAAAGGAGAACGCGATATTGATTCAGTCGGAGGTATACTACTTTTCTGATCAAATCAACCCACTACTCAACCGCCCACGTGTGTGTCTGAGTCAGTGCTGGCAGTCGCCTTCATTGAGTTAGGTTAGTGTGCTTTGCATGCTTTTCTCGAAGCTCATATTGAAGCTCGTCGGTCAAGAAGTTGCATTCCGCTAATCTCACTTTGTTCGAGTGGCTCGGTCCTCTGACAAGGACATCTCTTTCTCTGCTTTAGTCCTAAAGTCCATTAGGTCATGACATTTGTTTGATTAGACGATTATCAGGTGATCCAGAAGACCTAATCAATGAGATTTGGGGCGGTAACGTTCTTTATTACTTCTTCATTTCATGTTCTAACTCCCAGTAATAGAATGGGAGACCTACACTTGACACTTGCTATCTTGCTTGATGACTTTCTTTCATATTGGTTTCAGGTTCATACTCTGCTCCCTAATCCGGAAAGATCGTATGTCAATGTTCCCAGGGTAGGAACTTCCACTTTTCTTAGTCAGAGTATGGGCTTGGGCTTCGGTTCGGGACTCTGAATCGATCAATCGAATGGGAAAACACCTTTCCTCTTTCGCTTTCTCTCCACTCCTGCTCCTGTGGCTTCCCTTCCGGGTTCATTTCATGCCCCCTCCGGTTACTCTGTCCCTGGCATCCCTTTCTTCCCCTTCATCTTCGGGCAAGCGGGTGAACTCAGGGCCTATTCCCTATTTGATTCTCTAGGCTAGTGGTCCCTTTTTGTCTGGCCATGAATAGTGAGTGGGACCTCATGTTCGCCGGGTAGCCATATTTGCATGGAATTACATCAGTACATTAGTTAGACGAGCTGGTAGCTAGCTACCCCGATTCACACCAAGTTCTCTTTGTCGGGCATGGAGAAAGCTCCAAGGATTACCCTGGGGTTAGACCACTCTACGGAACCCCTTTTGACGGCTGCTCTGTGCTTGCCGGTATCTTTCGTTCTTCCGGCCAAGACCAATTCCGCCTAAGGTCATGATCGAGTCATGACGAGCTAGACTGATGACGCTCTTTCAAGGACAAAATGCCCTGGATATGAGTATGACTCTTTAGGGTAATACAGCAGATTATCCATGTGCAAATCGAGATGCGGTCCGGTTCGAGCATATCCAGTTTCATATCCATATCTCGCAGATCCTGATTCTTCTATTACATAATACCTATCAGCAGGCTGGGTGTTTGTGGAAGCAGTTAACCAGACTGCAACCACAATCGCCCTCTTGGTCACCCTTCCTTGCGGAATTTTACCAAAAGGGTTTATGTGCTCAGATGCACCTAAATTCTTATCATCTATATCCATTTTCCGTAAGGATGGTAAATCCTTAGGACTGATAAGGAGATCCTTGCCGTGAAGACCACCAAATACCTATTGATCAACCAATATAAAACTGAGAGTTGGAGGACCAAACAACCACCTAGGTGTAGTTGAAAGGTTCCAACCTGCTCCCATATCGTAACACTTCCAAACGTACCCAAACTTGATTAATTCATAATCTTCGTTTGATCGTTTCCAAGAAGTGGCACACATAGGAACATCAAATAGTTGATCAATGGTCACATCTGGTGATAATGCTACAGTATGATACCAAGAAAGCCAAGTCAACCACTGTTTCATCCAATTAAGGATAACAGCCCGCTCAAGGATTTCCCGTTCTCCATCAAATACCAAATCTTTTGGAAAGATTTGTATCTGCTTAGGCTTTACAGCCTCACGCAGATAATCTATTATTTTCGCCTTCAAATAAGGATTGAGGCGCTACTTTTAGCCCTTCCAATCCAAAATTCAAGAGGTAATAGATGTAACCTGTTTGGTTTACAAGCAGCCGCCTTTAGTCTTTCCCATCGTGGTGACTGAGTAGACATCAGGCGAGAACGGACCTTATAACCTGCACCCGCTAGCCTTTGTAAAGTCGATATTTCTATCGAGTATCGGCAGGACAATTGGCACAGGCCTACAGTCGTTCTACAGGAGGTTAAAGCTTTGAGAGAGATGGGAGAGATATCTTTTTGCATATCTCGTATCCAAAACCTCTTAGCAAACTCAATTGTTCCATTTTCAGATACTATTGATTTAGCAAATGAAATGGTAACACTGAGTCTATCCAATAACCTACTGTACTGATTGGCCACCTTCTTGTCGGTGATTAGGATATCATCACCAAGAAGGGCATAATCAACAAACGGGGTGCTTCGTAGCGGATAAGCCTTCAAAGTCGCCAACCACACTATATAGTGATGGGACAGCGAGAACAGTGACCATGAACCGTAGTAACCTAACGGTTGTCCAGTAAGAAAGGCTACTTCACTAATCTTCTTCACCATAGGAGGTGATACGAGAAAGGTGTTAAGACCCAAAGAACTGTTGACTATTGAAGATGCTAAAGTACTACCCCAAATCATTTCGATTAAGGTGTATATAACACTCAATGGCCAACGGTCTGTTGCTGATTTTAAATCAAAAGAGTAACAAGACTTCGGTCTTTTAAGTCTTAGATACTGCAACGGACGTTCTTGGTTGAATGTACCATCAGTCTTAAGACTTGATAGTACAGTCATAGCCCAAATATGGACGGGATGCAGAAGTCTTTGTTTTATATAATTACATATAGCAAAGATCCTCCGCTTCCCACCACCTTCAATGGCCTGAGCCAATCTACCAGTCACTAATGGAACTCCTTGGTAGGCCCCTAATAAGCTAGAGAAAGGGGGTCCTACTTGTTTTTCAAATAAATCAAGGGATTCATTAGCAAACCAGGTATTATTAGAATCAAATGGGTATAAAACCCTTTGAGACCAAAGAATACCAGGGGAAAAGAACCCATCTTGAATGGAATGAATTTTATTCACATTAAAGATGAACGCTGCTATCTCATGCTTTAAGTTCACAAAGATATTGTGTTCTTTAACATATTTAGCCGCTGCTCCGTCTACAACATCATCCACCGAATATTGAAACCGGCGGACAAAGTTGTCGAGTAATGGAGTACTTTTCCAGGTAGGTTTCCAATTCATACCCTTTTCAAGAGGTATGGATTGGAGATGTGGAAGATACATTGGTCGAAGCTTCTTTCAAGAAGTTTTCATTTCTCCAAGAACTTCACGGACACTATCAATATCTGAGTGAGGAGTCGTAATTGATTGGAAAGTGGCTTTCTTCACTTTAGGAGCCACCGCAATCTATTTTGATAATCCAAACCAAGATAGATATATCCTGACCAAATAATCACCATGATCAGGCTTTGCCCTTACGTGTTTTCGTAATACCGCAGGTATGATCTTGGGAATTCCACATCGGGTCAATGAAACTGGAACAGACATGGTGTCATTCTTAGAATAACACCCAGCGTAATAACGCTGAAGGGAAACTGTACACTGTTTTAAATACAAAGCAGTATACAGAAAACCTGAACGTCGTTTCAGTTTCACAACTGTTTTTATGAAATCGCAGCCCGCTAGGGCGACCTCCTTATGCATGGACATAGAGACAACTAAAGGAACCCGAAAAAGAAGTCCCTTTAGTTGCCGGGTCTGTTCAAACAGACCCCGCCAAGAGAATTTTTGTGTTCTTTCGACCGCACTAAAAAAATGCATTATTGTTTTCATAATAGTGTTGTAATTTTCTTTAATGCTAACGTCGTAAAACACCATCATAATCTACTCTCCCTATTGATCCAAATAAATCGGATTCGGGGGGGGGGCGCCTAAGGTTCCAACTTAGGAATCAATCAACTTTAATCCACAGCCATTATTGTCTTTCTACAATAATGGTATGGATTTGGTTGATGATCGGAGATTACAAAAGTATATCGACCGTCTATGATAATCAATGTTACCATTAATTACCATAGATGTCCAACCA
>NC_028641.1:17800492-17812992 GCF_001406875.1 Solanum pennellii | reverse complement strand
AAGTACAGTCTACCTCTATTTAGCTCTACTGGCTTTCTTATACCTATACCAGGAACCCGAGCCTACCTCTTCTGGTTGAAGTTCCGATGANAAACTACCAAAGAAACTAGGGTAAACCAATGTGATCATGACATTGTAGGTGCTTGCGATGGGATGGATGAGACTTCCATCAGTTGGTTTGGGTGGCATAGCCCGTTGCATAAGTCCCCCCCTTTTTTAATCCATTTCATTAGTCTTTAGAGAGCCAAAGCTTGACTTTACAAAACTAATAAATAAGGCTCGCGCTAGGCGCTTACCTTTTTTGGCTGTAGGGTTGGGGTGGCTTGCTGGGTGAGACTGATAGAAAGAAAGGACGGGGGGCAACCATGCATGGTACTTCTCGACCCTGTCTCCGAGGGACAGTTGAACTAGCGACTAATGAATGCTGCCGGGTTGGACGAGCCAATAACTCTAAGGCGTTCGGTCTGTTTTTTGAGCAAGAATCACAGCCTTACCTTATCTTCACCATGATACGGACTCCAAGTTCTTATGGAAGAGCACGAGGAGATTTATCATCAATATGATGATTGGAATGGAAACCAGAAGCACGACTGGGGTCCTCGTGGTCCAAGATAATCAAACCATCAATAACAGTAACGTAAGCATGAGACTTTTTGGTAGTACCGGTGAACCAGATGGCCGCAGCGATGGAATCTGGGACGGAGGACTTGTAGTATCTCTCTAGATCTGGCAAAAGCGAAAGACCCCCTAATATAATTCGAATGGAGGCTGACCGCTGAGCCCACTCTGGCCTCGCGGGGCGGGCACCTGTGGTTGCAAGCTGGAGCTGCCATAGCTTATGGCTATTGCAATGGGAGGGCCCCAGCAGAGAGAAAAGTCATGATAACGAGCGTTCCGCCCGCCAAGCGGGCGGCGGGAGCAGCGGGCAAGTGCTTGGTAAGCCAACAGCCCAGTGAACCGGGCGGGGCACTCGAAGAAAGGGGGGCACACTGAGCAAGTACGAGAAATCGGCCCCGCTCCGCTTTCTTAAAAGCAAGGACCACTACGGGAGGTCATACCAAGGATCTATGGAAGTGGGGGCTCGTCCCCGGTCAATATTGGATCAAACAATAGGGGGCCGTAGCACTGACCTCTTTTTTTTATTGATTCAATACAATAGGGGAAAAGATCGTACAGTTCCCTACCGAGACAAACTCTCAACGGATCCTCCGCGCGCTGGGAATACCTCTTCCGTGCGTCTTTCTCGTGGAGGGAACAGAACAACAGGGAAAGTCCCGACCCAGGGCGAGCTTTATTTATTTAAGAGAGAATGGGGAGTGAATCGAATTCCGTTTCCGTTCTTTGGGGGCTTTCGGGCCCCTCTCGATCTTTTTCGTAATTGAGAAGGGGGAAGGAGTCTAAATCAACGGACATTAATGAACCATCATTGATGGACGTTGCACATGACACGATCAATTCGACTCAAGGTCCGGCGCTAATAGAAGTTGCTTACTTTCCTAGTAGCGAAGGAGAGGGCAGGGCTTTTTTCGTAGTAATAGTGGGCCGGTCTCATGAGATCTATGCCGGCCGTCGGAATCAAACGAAGGTCGAAGGACCATTCGATTCATTAAGGGGCATAGCGGCGCCCTCGCCCGGCGCCATTTCCGGACCTAGCAGCAGACGGGCGGGCCGTGCCTGAATTCAGACCGGACCAGACTCTTCTTTGTTTGAGCTGCTCCCAGGCACGCAGGCCGAAGATCTCACTTGTCCTGGACAAGTACGTAGAGATCTTCGTGGGACCGTGGAGGGAGTCTCAATCGATCTTTTCTAGGATTCCTTATCACGCCACACATGGAGATCTTTCCATTGATAGATCAGAGGGTCCTCCCTTGAACAAATTCTTAAAGGTTAGGTTACTACCTGCTTCTACGGAAGAGGTTTACTTTGTACCGCCCGGAGGTCATATAGATCGGAATCCGGAGCGATAAGAACGAAAGGGTTGGTGTGGCCACAGCTACAACTACTGGCGCTTCAAAAGGCTTAGATTCTAAGGGCGCTACTGAAAGCCTTTTTTTAGGTCCTGTAATAGGGAGGTGTAAGCCTCGAAAGCCTTTGGTACTTCGGTAGGGCGAGCAGCCCTTAAACCAAAAAAAAGGGAGTCTCTGACTTCCTTCCCCTATTTTTTTTATGCATTTCATTCTCTATTTGGCCCGCTTCAAACAAAATGAGAAAAAAGGGTCCGGTCAATAGCATAGCTCTTTCTTTCCCCGGTCTCCTTTCGAAGGAGAGGCCTTCACATTCCTAATCCGGTAGGGTCGGACGGCTTTCTTTGCCCCAGCTTGGCGAATCGCATCCCCGCACAACGACATTCTTTGTTTGTGCGCCCCTTACCGTTCTCGCTCAGTCTTTCAACGGCTGGGAAGGCAGTCGTAGAAACGAAGCCTATCGCCACGCCGACCATCAAATACGAGACTGGGCCCCTTCTCAAAGATTTGATGGAATGGCCCACCCCACCCAAGAGCGCTTATGTCATAGGGGAACTCATGGCTGGAAACAATCCTTATGGTTTGTTTTGATATCCGGTAGGAATAAAAAAAAAAGTCCAGGTTGGTTGGTGAGCCTAGTGATAGGAGACTATCTAGCTTGGTTCGGAGAGCACTTGTTGGGTGAAATATTTTTTGGTTGCTAAATGTTACGGCCTAAATGCTGAACTATTGACCCTACTTGTTCGGATGGGTGTTCACCCCAAAGTGTTCCCGGACCGCATGCATACATCCGTAAGTAACTTAGTGCAACATGGAAAATTTCATTGAGAGGAATCAGCAAAGAAAAGAAAAACGGGTCAACAACACCAACATGTGTATTTGAGAGATTGTCCTCTTGGGCGGCCGAGAGTGTTGTGTTATTGTTATGAGTGTTGTGTTATTGTTATGTAAGACCAAGGAGGATCCTATCCTAAAGGAGAAGGAGGAGGAGTAGGAGCTAGCCTTAGGGGCGGAATCGAATGATTACGAGATAAACAATGAGACAAAGGAGAGCACTTAGACAATTCACTTTGAGTACAGGGAAGTCTGCTGGTAGGAATTCCTCAGGGCGTATTACGGTTTTTCACCGAGGGGGTGGATCGAAGCGATTGCAGCGAAGAATTGATCTGAAACGAAGCACTTCGTCTATAGGCATTGTAGAAAGGATAGAATATGCGCCTAATCGTTCTTCTCGAATCGCTCCAGTACGATGGACCGGGGGGGGGTCCGCCAGAGAAAATGCAACACGATAGAAGAGTTCGCTCCGCCGCGTAAGATCCTCGAATCAAAATCAACCACGACTACCCTCTGCGGTCCATTTTCGTTCTCTTCCCTGCCCGGGAAGGGGGATCAAAGAAAGGTAGCTTGCTTCTCTCCTGGACGGATGGCGACTTATGTAGTGGTCGGCCTTCCTACCAGAATGCCTTCTTGGCCGAAGAGCCCCTTTTTTACTAGTAAGGACGCAGGAGGCAAAAAAACTTGCGCGAAGGACGTTTTCTTCTCTGCCCTCTCCTCTCCAAAGGCCAAAGGAGAGACTGCATCCCTTTCCTTCGGTAGCTCTTTTGGGTTCCCAAGGATAGCGGTAGCTGGGGCAAAGCCCGCTTTCTTCGCTCCGCGGATGAGAGAGAAAGTCAGAGGAAAAAACACGTTCTCTCTTTGCGAGATCCGAAAGTGGAGAACGCATAGCATTCTATGGGTACATAGGATCAAACGTAAAGCAGCGCTCTCTTGGCAGAGTTTTAGGCGGCAAGAGACTTTAGGGCTTGTTGGAGCTTCTGAGCGTAACGAATCGAAGCCGAAGACGGATNTCCTGCCCGGGAAGGGGGATCAAAGAAAGGTAGCTTGCTTCTCTCATGGATGGATGGCGACTTATGTAGTGGTCGGCCTTCCTACCAGAATGCCTTCTTTGTCGAAGAGCCCCTTTTTTACTAGTAAGGACGCAGGAAGCAAAAAAACTTGCGCGAAGGACGTTTTCTTCTCTGCCCTCTCCTCTCAAAAGGCCAAAGGAGAGACTGCATCCCTTTCCTTCGGTAGCTCTTTTGGTTTCCCAAGGATAGCGGTAGCTGGGGCAAAGCCCGCTTTCTTTGCTCCGCGAATGAGAGAGAAAGTCAGAGGAAAAAACACGTTCTCTCTTTGCGAGATCCGAAAGTGGAGAACGCATAGCATTCTATGGGTACATAGGATCAAACGTAAAGCAGCTCTCTCTTGGCAGAGTTTTAGGCGGCAAGAGACTTTAGGACTTGTTGGAGCTTCTGAGCGTAACGAATCGAAGCCGAAGACGGATCAAGGTAGCTTGCCTGCCAAGCCGATAGGCGAAGGGCTGAAGGATGGAACGCGCAAAGTAGATCGTGCACCTGTCGTGTGACCCGTTGGTCCTAAGCAATGTCTTGCGAGAAGCGACCCACTTAGAAAAAGCCCCCCTTTATGTTGAGGGAGCACTAAAATGCAACTTCGATCGGATGCGGGTATCAAATCCCGCCGCTGAGATGTCCAGCGGATTCCTGGGCCTTGACGAATGGCCGGCCACCTTTTACGTTAGAAGAGCAAAAGGCCCAGGGCATAGCAGGATGAACCAATGTGAATGAGTGTAAGCTTCGTTGCCCGAACACGATTGGTGCTGACCACACTAGGTGCTACCGTGGTAGCAAGAGAGGCCAGGCGGTGACAATTGAGAGGTTGTCACTTAGCATTCCTAGTCACACGGGAAAAGAGGTCAAATGGCAACGCAAGGCCATACGCCCGTTTGGCTCCTCGCGGAGTATAGCTCACATCCAAACATCTAATTGGGGAACGGGGCAACGCCCATGAAGCTCCGGCGGAAAGGGAAGGCCTGCCAGGCCGTATGCCCATGGGTGCAGGATCCTTCGAAAAAGCGCGGGCTGACTCGGAGACCTGGGACCCTGGCTTAGTAATGAATGAAGGGAATCTCTTCGAGCTTTCTCCGCCAGCGGCTTATGTAGTGGTCGGCCTTATAAAGCTCTCTAAGCCTCGCTTCCCTCTCCCCTTCACTTATTAAGTGGAAAATAGTCGTCGGCATTCTATAAGCGACTTGACCGAGTCTACGAAGCTTTGCTTTTCTTGTAGTCGGCCCGTAATGCCTCCCTTCATTTGCTTGCCTCCTTTCAGCTCAGAATGCCTAATGCCTATTATTTAGTTCTAGAAGCTAACCGCCATAAGCTCACCCTTCAGGTCTCACTTCCAGCGCAGGAGGCCAAGCATTCTGCCAGACGTCCCGGCCTGGGAGCCCCGTTCTCCTTTGGTACTTCAGTAGATCTTCTAAAAAAAAAGCGCTACTTCAGCCTTAACTACAACTACATTACGCAAGCCCCGCCGATACCTACCTATAGATTAAAATTCCAATAAAAAAGTACCAGTGACGGCGACTTTCTAGGTTTATGGATTCAGTCAGCTAAACTCCATCAAACGCCTCAATCAATATCAACAAGATGTCGTGACCGCTTAGCTTGGTTTACTTTGGTTTGAATGTAAACTAAAATAAGCGGCGTTTATTCAAACAAAGGGAGCCGAAGGGTTCCTTGTTTAGTAGTACGAAAGTAGTTCTACTATTAAGATGTTTAATATATATAAGAAATATATAGTGTTGTAGCTGTAGAACAGAATGACGTTCGCCCTTACTTGGACTTTCTGAGAAGGACTTAAGTAGCTAAGTTTCCAAAGGCGAACACCCCCTTGTCCTTTATAGTATAGTCGTAAGGGGCTTCTAAGAAAAGTAAGGAAGAAGGCATTCGAAAGGCCGACCACTACCACTATCTCATAGGAATTCTGGTGGTAAAACCGACGACTACACGGCTCTATACCAAGTCATGAGCGATAGCGAAGCCAAGCCGCCGTCTATAGGCGAAGGGACGAAAGACTGACGAAGGCCTATGCTACAGTAAGCAAAAAAGTAGGTTGAGTTTATGAAGTCACTTAGCCGTATACTATACAAAGGGAATGGCGTCAGTACGGAGTCACGTCAGCTATGGATATAGACTAGGCTATAAGGAACGGAGTCTTAAACTATGGACCGAGACTACACTAAGGAACAAGGAAGCTTGACTGAGAAAAGAAGTCAAGGAACGAAGCAGCTTCTCTAATAGCCCCGTTGAATAGGCGGGCGAAGGCTTTTTGAAAAAGTCTTTTTTTTCTTGTAAATGCATTTTTTTCTATTTAGAGAGAGGGGGCTTCAAGTTCTTAGGAAGAGCCGTACGAGACAGCTCACGTACGGTTCGGGAGCCGAGCCCCTGCGCAGGGGCTTAGGTCAACACTTATATAATAGCCAGTCATCAATTGGAGGCGGGCAAGATGGTGATGAATTGCGATTGGTCTAAANCTTAGGTCAACACTTATATAATAGCCAGTCATCAATTGGAGGCGGGCAAGATGGTGATGATATGCGATTGGTCTAAACCTTCGACTAGCGACTTATTGCGGCCTGCTCAGAATGCCCATACAGACTAAGACCTTATTCACACAGCGAAGAATGGTCGAGTGGAAGGGGGCAGTCAGCTGGCTGCTTCTTTGCCATGCGCTTTGCTTCGCTTTAGTTTTTAGAAGAAAGAGACCAAATGAGAGTGAAAGGCAAGGGCAAGCGATAGAAAAGTCCCTCGCGCGAACTACTACTACTAGAAAATGGTGAGACCATTTAGTGAAAGAAGGACCAAACCAAAGAGGATCCTATCCTAAAGGAGAAGGAGGAGTAGGAGGAGTCAGTTTTCTTTGAAGATCGAGGAACGTAGTGTCGGACAATTATGACATTCGGAAGAAGTCTTCTACAGAAGAAAAGCCTGTTACGAGTAAGTGGAGAGGAAAGATGTCCAGAGATTCTTATCTCATTCCATTCCAGTGGCTCAACCAATAACCAATGGCGAAAACTCAAAAATCCATGGTTTCCCGGTAGAACCCTATTTCGCCCAAGTTATTTCGGAACCGGAAAAAAGAAGCGGTTTTTCGCACAGCTTGCTCATAGTGCAGGTCCCACTTGTATATCGTATTTGGCCGAAGAAGCATCGGACAGGTTGGAGTTCTTACCTTCTTGGGACTCCATGGACCAAGATCTGCTTTTATTATATGGTCAATACCGATCTACTTTAGTAGATCATATGGATGTAGAAAAAGCAACTAATTTGGATGAAATAGAAACATCTCTTTTCCATTTCTATTTACCCAGTTCATATCTTTGTTTCGTGTGTTCCTGGGAGGAATTCGTTCTCGGAATACCACCTAAATAACTATGGCCATAGAGTCAAATAGGTCGGGAAGAAAGAGTATGAGGTCGGGTCGGACGACATACCTCTTGGTTTGGTTCCACCACCACTAGAGATTGGACATATATATAATCTTTCTTCTAAAAAAGGGATTCTTATATATATATTTTGAAAATAGCTACAAGACAAAAACCGAAAGCCCTTCTTTTATTGTTGTTCCTCCCAGATACATGGCTTACATACCCGGCTCAACATTCTTGGAAAACAATCGAATCGAGGGTTTGGGAGCCTATAAGTGGAACGTTTGCTATGCTATAAGGACTGTGCGCCTACCCGGAATGGCTTCGCTATCGCTCCCGTGTAGGGGTCGGTCTATCCCAAAAAAGGGGTCCTCCTATCAGAAAGGGATTCCGAAGCGAGCGAGTTCCCTATTCCGTATCTCGGCCATCTTATCTGCAAGGGCGGCTTCCTCCGTTTCTGGTTTGCATGTCTTTCATTCTGAATTGCCTCCTTTGACTCGTGCATGCTTGCGTTTAGATAGGTTAGATACTTCTTATATTAGGAGAATTATTGTAAAGGAGTAGTAAGGGAGTGAAACCCCGATCTAATCTTACACGTGCGAGGACAGTCCTCTGAATAGAGTCCATTGCATCCCACAATAATCGACGGGCAGCCCTCGTACATTTAGCATTAACCGCTGAAAACTCGAATGTCTGTCCACTCTGAGTGGGCAGAGCCTTATTACCTTATTAATAGGAGGGATGCAAGGAATTGATGCTACGAATGCCATAGCAAGTGAATCAGAATAAGCCCTAGCCCAGCTACTGATTGGAAAGTCTTGTCATCATCTGTAAAAAGCATTTATCTACAGGTTTTTCACTTTTCATTCATTGAATGACTTGATTCCCAAAGGATGAAGGAAAACTTCTAGTGTACCCAGTTGCAGGGCATACACTATATCTTGCACACGGGATAGAAAAGTAAGAGTTCGGAGAGTTGTCTGACAACCTTCCCAGTTCCCGCTTCGGTTCCCAGAGAAAGGAAGGGGCTGATCCGATAGTGCGTGCTGGCCGGTTCGATACTATACTCCTTGCTTTCAGAGCTGGAAAGAGCGAGTGTAATAAACGAAAGGAGTTGAACGAGAAGATACGTATATCTTCGAGTTTGAAGTGAACGAACGGAAAACTTGAAGTGAGTCTAACTAGCATAACGAGTAAGACAACGAGTCCTAGAGCTCCCTACTCTCAGCGGACTACTTATAGGAGGATAGGGAAAAGCTGCGTGCAGTTCAAGAGAGATCGACCAAAATCAAAGGGGGGATAGAGCAAGGGCTCCACGCTCAAGGGACGGGCTATTCTACATAATACGGACAGGCGTATAGCCTTTTTCTTCTTACGATCCTATCGTTTCTGCTTCAGCGCAATATTCTGATTCGGCTTTAGCTGCTTCGTCTGTATCTTCACATTATTCAAATGATCCTGAAGCGGACCTTTCCTTTGTGTTTGTTGTAGCTCGCCCTTACTTAGCTTCCTTCCCTGAGCTAACCTCCCCTACCACGTTTCTATATGCCATTAGGTGAAGTCAGTCTGTGCAATCCGCAATCATGAACCCAGCTCTGCACTAAAGAAAGGTGCGTCTGTATTCACTTTCATTCAGAACAAGCAACGGCTGAGCTACCGCGGAAGCCTGTGTGAACAAGCACCGAACGGTGTGAACAAACACCGGCCGGCTTCTTGCCGGTGTGCGTTAGTGAAGCTAATAGTTCGGATGCGCATACGTTTTCTTGCTCCGTTTCCTTGGTACCCGAACCGGAGAACTATCCACAAGACCGCTTCATGCTCCACACTCGAGAAGAAGCTTTCGAAGGCGCGTGTACCATTACTTGTACTTGTTATTCCCCTAGTGATTTTTGGCAAGATCAATATATAGGGATCAGTTATGATTGCTCAAACTACGGTACATAGTTTCAAGTTAGGCCTTACTTCAGTCTGGTCTCCTCTCCCAGGTCTCAGCTTCAGGCTCCCACCGAAAAACGTATGAAAACGGCAAGGCAAGCAAATGCACGAACGTATTGGAGGCTTTCTCTCATAAGAATCTTATTTTCATCAGTATACCCCTGATCGGCGAGTTCAGTCACACCTATAGATCCGCTACTTCAAAGGCATCGCCTCACTTAGATCGCCGGGGTTGGAGCTTCTTCGACCTCTAGCCATGACGCTCCTCCCTTACCTTGGGCTTCAGTAGGTTTCCTATGCTAGTGAATCAGATCTTTGGCGTTACCGTGTACTATTCGGAGAATGGAGGTGATCTCTCTCTATCTTCAGTCAGTCATTTCTACCGGCTCCGGCTAACTTCCTTTAGGAAGGAAAGCAAGTCCCATCGATTGAGTTGTTGATGGAATAAGGGCTGCTTTCAAACCTGAAAGAGGTCCAGGTCTTGGAATCGGGCTAGCAGCAGCTATTGAATTTGTCCAGTCGAAAGGGAAAGGCGATGACTATCAGTTCTGACTCTTTTTCCAAAGGAAGCGAGTGGAATATAAGACAGCGAGTAAGGGAGTGAGTCTGTCCAAATAAGCTCTTAAGAAGCGGAGTTTCACTCGACAAAAAGGGTTTGGACTGAAACCATTCTCAGACGTAATCGAATGACTTCTAGTTGCATCGGATCTAGAGATCTGTTGCCTGTTCCGATAGAAGGAAAGGAGTAAGGTTTAGGCTTTACCCAATAGTTGTTGAACCCGAGGTTGGTAATAAACTGAAGCTTCTCAGTCTTCTAGCATAGCGGAGTGAGATATATCGAAGAATGAACTTAGCCTTCAACCACAAATGGGGTCCTTTAGGCAGTCGATTGCCCGTTTGCTTCCACGTGCTTACGTCGTGAAAACCCATCAATGAAATAATGAAATGAAGAGAGGGGCTTTTCCCATCCTGTGAGCCCTGCGAGCTCACGAGTCGTCAGTCACTCGGAGGATTTTATCGACCGAAACGCAGCGACGAAGGGCTTACCTCGAGACCTAGCATCGTCGAAGGTCAGGCATAGGGCACGAGTTCTAAAGTGAATCATAGGGGGTCGCATATATAAATCAGGCTTGTGAAAGCAAGGGACTCTTTACTTCAAGCGAATAGTGCTGCCTCTCTTTAGCTAGGCTGAGAATACGATTTTCGACATTGAACTTCAAAAGAAAGGAGGAGAAGACGATCTGCGGCTGCAAGTGTGCATGAAATAGCGCGTATATAAGAGCTGTTTGAATGGGTTGTGTCAGCTTTTTCCATGTATTGCAATTGACAGATCACAAAAGGCAAGCAAGGCCATTTATCTTATCGTTGGATGCGCAAATCCCCTCTTCGCCCAAGGAATCCTTACCGAAGGGAAATTTTTACTACTTGAATAAGAAGACCGGAGTCTACCTTCGCATTAGGAGTTCCCTCATTTCAGATTATGTAAAGTACCCAAGGGCGTAAGCCTTTCGGCTGGTTTAAAATGATGAGAAAGAAATGAAAGCCCATTTCGGGTTGATTCGATTCCCCCGCTTGCCCAGGAAATGAGTTGCGTAGCGGTTAGCTTAGGGTTGGGAGGGAATAGCCTTTCAGTCTACTAGTCTACTAGCAGCAATTCCATAGCTACCTGAAAACACACTTTCTTTTTTTCTTAAGCATCCCGCCTATTCCTTAATGTTAGCTCAGACACTAGGCAATAGAACGAAGTTAGTTCCTAATTCCCACAGTTTTTGCAGTGCTTCTTCTACCCATCTCGATCGAAAGCCCCTTCTTTCCTCGTCCGAGGGACTTTTTCTTTAGAATTTCTTAATAGAAAGAGGAAATCCGCTGTTCGGAAGAGAATACAGAGAATCCGCGAGGAGCTAGAAGAAGACCGTTGCTATCCGGCTATCTAGAAATTCAATGTATGAATAAAGGGGCTTTTAAGCGCTTCCCTCGTCTTAGAGCTGCGTATTCAATTCTGATCAAAAAAGTGAGAAGGATTTGCTGCCGTTTAGAAGCACAACATGATGCATATCCGCTCTTAGTACAAAGACGTGCAAGACTTTTGCCACGAAGAGCTTCTTGCTCTCTAGGCTTGAAGGCGGCAATCTAGCTTCTATTGAAACAAAACGAAGGAACTTCCGGAGTGAAGGTTCAGACTTAAGGCTAAGGCAGCGAGTGAGCCGAGGAGAGGTTGAGTGAAATCAGCAGCTAGCCTTTTCGGAATAGGAATGCCCGATGTTCTTGCTCTTCTTCAGTCTTCTTAGGATGAAGCTTTCACTGGAATTTCCTACTCTAAGTTCAGTGACCTGGCACAATCTAATTATTAATTAATAGAACCCAGAACAGGCTCAAGGCCATCTCTTCCAACATTTTCTTACTTCTATCCCTTTGAATAGCAAAGTTGCCCGCGTCTCGTAAGGCCAAGAGTTCTGTCATTCCTCTCTTTCAACTCGAAGTCTAAGGCAAGGAACTTTCAATTCCATTTTCTTTTCTTTTCATAGGCTCTTTTATTGAGACCAAATCGTTTCTTCTTTCAAAAGAGTTCCCCCCCTCCCACTATTACTACTACAAAGAGACTAGCCGCGGCAAGAGATGAAATAGGACCGGAGTCGTTCAAAGTGAAAGAAGTTCCGATCACAGACAGCTTCTAAAAGAAGAGAAAAGAGAAGAGGGGCAAGGGCGGCAAGACCAGAGAAGGAGCTAAGACCGCTTAGGCCTTTTACTAATGCCCCCACACTAAAAGAGAAAAATCAATGTAACTTTGGATCTTAGCAGCAGTTTCCGAAAAGACTAGTAGCCCTTATTCCTTGCATCAACAGGCAATCCCGCATAAAAGAAAGGCTACTGACTTGGCTGATTCAACAAACAAGGGAAAAGGGCATCTATTCAAACAGCTCCCATTCCTATGTTGACACAAAGAAAAAGAAACCCTGGAGCCTTCCTCTCTATCCATTCCTTTTTCATAATCATAAAGGATAGAAATGCTTAGCTTACTAAACCAGCAACAGCGGAGTAAGCTCCCATATCCGTGAAGGACTGCTTTCCAGTAGAGGAAAACTTCTCGTTGCTGCGCTTGCTGTTAAAGTGTAAGATGTTGATTCTATAGCAGCTCCGATTCCTTAACCGATAACAAGAAGGAAGTCTTATAGAATGAACAAGCGCTAAAGAAGGGGGTGGGATCTCTCCTAAAAGAAAGAATTGACCTCGAGCCTGTCCTACTCATTCTCCCTTTCCCGTTCCTGACCCTGAGTGTGGAGGGGTTAGCCTTGAGCCAGGTCTTGATTGTTTATTCCATTTTGTCAGTTTAAGTA
>NC_028641.1:17781494-17798416 GCF_001406875.1 Solanum pennellii | reverse complement strand
CCTCGTCGATTCTTCCCCTCGTTCTTTTTATCTTGGACATTGAGATGTTCATGCAAAGCATAGGCTAGACAGGCGGTAGACTTCACACCAACCCAATTGTGAGAAATTCTTGCAACTACGGAAACTACAACAATCTCCGTGAACAGACGCTTTGTCAGTTCATTTTTTACATAACTTCAATTCCATATCTACTTTGCAAAAGTAGAACATTAACATCATGCTAGCATATTAGGTGATATCACTTTTTAGATCCTATGGGGTATGATATTTTATGGAACCGGGAGGTATATATGGAAATATTACTTAATGCGCTTTGGAACGTGAGGCTATCCAACTCGTGAGGACTATGGTGAACAATCCTTCCCACATTTGGAAGGGACACCCTTCTTATTTAAGTTCACTCGGTTCTAAGCTAAGTTCCTTTTATTGAAAAACCATTACTAACATTACTTTATAAAAGTAGGCTTTAGGAGATCGACTCCCCCATATGTTTAGCTCATAGGTTATAGATGAGAGTATCATTTAATCAACTTAAATCATTTGAGAAAACCTTTCAAATGGACATAGAATATTGAAGAACCATGTAGTTTAGGATACCCTTGAGAACACTTTTCAAGACCCTCTATTGACTAGATCATCTTACATGCATAATGGACATATTTATGTGTGTGTACATATATGTGAGCACACCTTTCACATGAATACTCTTAGGCCACACATTTTCATACTTTATTTCAGTCATGCATAAGTTTATATTTACAGTAACTATATGAGCAATCCTTTTGTATAAACACATTTAGACACTATGCATATTCATAACATACCGATGCATTCATACTCATGTACATAGATAACAACCTCGGAACTATCCTATTAAGGCACACATGTGTAATGCATAGAAAAAGTCCCATATCCTTGTCCATACTAGTACAGCAAGCAAGTAATCCTAGTTAAGAGATACATAACATAATTCATAGACATATACTCTACATGCATAGTAGTAGACACTAGTGCGTATGAGAATACCCTTACATTAGACACCATGAATCAATACTACTTATATGCATGCATGAAGTGTGAGTCAGTGTACATTGGTTAACATGATTACATAATGGCAATCAACTTCACATTGAGGCAAACAACCTCTTAAGACCACAATTCATATCCATGCATAGACCACTCATCACAATTTAGCATAGGAGACAAAATAACTTCACATAGCATCCAAGACTCCTAATGTTATCTAATCACACATTCATATAGGGGTATATATGTAGAGGTCATTAAAAATTATTACCTCATCAATGAAAGAACTTAAACCATACCTAACATAGTGATTCACATACTTATAACATTAGAAATACAACGTAGATCATAACTATAATGCAAGACTAGACAGAATACTTCACAATGAAAGATCATCAACACCAAACCTTCATAATACAATTTCCTTCAATTCCATACTTACATAACATATAGATTGAAAATAAATTAAACACCGCCATCATAAGTGGACCATACCACACAATGCCATTCAAGGCCAATCAGCTAGCAATTCTATATAAAAGAGAGGAAGAGAGTAATCTTACCAAATCTCCCTTGCTTTGATAATCAATGATCAATGCTCATAATTAATCAATAATAAAAATATAGGTCAGTAGATAAAGTATTATAACATAGACGAAATAATGCTTCATTTAATATAGGATCGAGATCACATTGATTACATTACATTAGCTACCTATAGAAAGTAGAAGACCGTAGGTCAACTTTACAATATCTTCAAACCTTGATCCATAATGATAAATTACACATAATTCACCATCAATATACATAATAGGAAGTAGAAATGGATAATTAAACATGCTAGTTTCATAATTCAATCAACATAGAGCCAATATGAAGGTGGCCATAACATATGCTAATTTGAGAATTGGAAGGAACATTGGTTCATAATGAAATTGGATTGAAATTCTCTTTAAAATCAGTATATAAGCATCAATAAATCATAATCGTGCTTTTAATATCAATTTGCGAAAGAACCCATGGCTAGATTGAAAGATAGAAGGTTTGATCATAAATTCTCATGGAAAACGTTGGAAGGAAATCCTTAGAAGAAAGCTTGACTAAGGATGAATTATAACCATACCTCATTACATCAAAATACAACGAAATATTGATGAGTAATCAATGTGAATCAAGTCTCCAAGGTGTTCTTGAGCTTCATCTCCAATAAAGGTTTCTAGATAGTTTCTTTTGGAGAGGGAAGTCTATGTTTGAATAAAGAATTGGGTATGGGGTTTTGATCTTAATAACAAACTTAATACATCAAAAAATACCTAAATAAACCGTCTAGGGTCAGGTAAGGACATGGGGTGAATTTCCCATTCACCCCTTAATGAAACAGTTAACCTAGCAGCTGAGTGCAGGCTGCATCAACGACTCCAACCGACGCTCAGTAGATCCATTGATGGGCCATACTGGCAACCGTCATTTTGATCTGACGGTTGTCTTTTGTCCTGATATTTCTCCAAGATAATTATGGAATGACGCCTCCAAATCGAAGGGGCGTCACCATGACTGCTTGCCGTAATTCTGGGCATTGTTTGACACTGCCAAGGAAGTGCCTAGACAGTGTTTGGGGTCCTTCTTGAGGGCCTTTGTGGGACCCTTGGGGAGCCGTACCCAGACATTTCAAATGTAAATACACTTATATGAAAGTTAAGGACCTTCCATATCAATTAAAACAACAATTAACACATAAAACATGTCAAGAGACACCAAGAATACATGCACGTCTCAAGGTTAAATTCTAAACGTCATCGGACGTTCTTGGACGTTTGACCTCCAAATGACTTAAAATCAATCATGCATACAGTAAAACACTTATTTGACATATTCGAATATTTTTAGACATGTGTGAGGCTCTAAGAACATTAATTCTTTTTTAGGGTCCTTACAATATCCCCCACTTGGGAACATTCGTCCTCAAATGACACTTCGAACACTTTAAACACCTCAAGGACTTCTACGACCCATAGAAAAGCTCACAACATTCATAAAATAATAACATTAAGTGAATTTAGCATTGAATGCAACCTAAGCAAGAAAACCCTTTATTCACTCACTTTCTAAATGCATCAAACACATAGGCTCTCTTCATGTTCATAAGAAGAGCATCCTTCGCCTAATCATAACATGGTGTTTCCATTTCATTTCATTAAAAGTTCATTATGCCAAAACCTTTAAGTTACACAAAAGGCAGGTTCAACATCAGTCAAGAAGCAACTAAACACTCGTACTTCAATATACATAAACTTGAGTCAAGTAGATCAAGAAAGATCCTTATCATTTAGATATAATGCCATGAAGGTTGTGCTCAACCATACCATGCTTACTTATGTTTAACGAAATCATGCTCATACTTCCTTCCTAGTGAAGTCAAAATGGTAAATCTCACCACACACATTACAACAATAAGTAGTCATTTCACACAGTTTCAATCTATAGCGTAACACTACCTTTCATAAACATGCATCATTTAGGGAAAGTCTTACAATCTATAGGCACACAAAATGACATTGGCTAATAATACCTTCACTTTTAAATAACGAACCTACAGTCACACTTCCCAAACCATACAAATCACAAAATTATCAAAAGACACATCATTTTTCTTTTTAGGGAGACTCAATTCATAACTGATGGCTTAAAGTGCCACACCTTAAGAGGGTCATCTATATGCCTCTTACCTTATCTCATGAAGTTAAATAAATGACTAACACATCAAGATGTTCAATCGACATGAGGAAACATGAATTCGATCAAAAATCCTTTTTCATGAAATTTCGAATCTTCAAAACATGTTTAACATAGTGTCACTCAAGACATATATAAAATAAGGAGAACATTCCATTTATACTTTTATACAAGATTCCTATTATGGACAAGCTTCTAGGAACTCTTTGGTCTCAAGCTCAAGTAAGAATAGAAGGAAAAGATAAGGATATCTACAACCTTACTACTCTCTTCATCCTCCTCCACTTAGGGTAAACCCATTTAAGAGCAACTTAACTCAACCATCATCATTCATCTAGGCCTAACACCAAAATGAAATCAATAAAAATCAAGTTTGGTCATACTATCCAACCACGTAAGGTCTAAATACCAAGGATCATAAAATATTTGGGGAAACAATAGCGGAGACTTAGCCTTAAGGTGTTTTTCTTTTTCTTTTAGCACTAGGATAAGGTAACTTCTAGGTCATTCCAACCCACATCATCACCCTACAAGGTAAGCACACTACCTTAACTTCTAGGACGAAGTCTATACCAAGGACTCCAATCCGTATTAGGCACTATGAGGCATCACACATATACAAAGGGCAACATTGAACAATCAAACATATACAAAGGCGACATGCATATTTAGCTATTTACCACACTTCTTAAAAGAATTTCAAAATCAAACTATATCATTAGACTATCATCATATAAAACCATATAGCAACATACCATTCAAAAAAGAAAGCTCAATTCAACTATAACAACTTCTTTAACAAGCTATAATCATATCATAATATAAATCTTCACATTACATGTCATTTTACATAGATCTCATATATAGACATAAATGGCATCACATGAACATATATAAGAGTTCACCTTAACACAAACTCATTAAAACATAAAACCAAGATAAGCATCAAAACTCACCATTTCTCCCTCAAGCATAAAGATACCATCTCATCCAATCATCACATCTAAAAGACCACTAAAGAAGAGAATATAAGAGAGAGAGATCTTATTGAGAAAAATTCTATGGAATTACAAGAGAATAGCGAAAAAGGGAAACTCTATCATCCTGTAGCCTCTCGCTCATAGATGTGTTGTGACTCACTACCGAAGAACGAGACTCTACTAGACATGTCAATATGAGACTTTGGACTCTAAACAAGTTTTATAACCTCATGCTCTAATACCACATTTTTCACGACTGGGGAACACCCCAGAAGTAGCATGGTGTACTTGACCTCTCGGAGGTGTATTACAAGCCCATAGTTATCATTCATCACATTGTCATATTAAATTTAGCAAAACAATTAAAACATTCATAGCACATCATATGCTAGAACATCACTTCCATTATGTAGATAAAATATCATAATACATCGTTAAAGACTCTAAGTCTCTTTTCCATCATAAACTTAACATCATTAGAGAATAATAGTGAAACGCTCTGTCACGACACCCTGAAGAAGTTTGGAGGAACCCTCGTTTCGTGATCGGGTGTGCTTGACCCATTGGGGACTTGTACAAGCCCTTCAACAAGGATTCATTACATAAGATATGAAAAGTTGTGCGGAATTAAAACTTTTCAGGAACATTTAATATAAAAAAGGAATCTTTTATAAATACTTAGAAAATCTCATCATCACAAGCCAAACATAAAGACACAACAGAATTCAATTAGGGACACAGACCTTTACAGAGAAAGGAATACATAATAATTCTTTAACCAATAAATTATGAAACGAACTATGCCCTAGAATATGTGAGGACATACTTTGTCTTAAGAGCAACTTTCCCAAGCTTAACCTTCTAGACTTGAACCTTAAAAATGCTTCCAACCTATACTTATAGTATAGAAAAGTATGGGGTTAGTACAAATAATGTACTAAGTATGGCATATGCAAAAACATGCAAAAAGGAAAATTTTAGTGAAATAACTTTTCATTCAATTTAAGTAAAAAATTCAAGAATATAGAAGCAAAACATCATAAGAACCATCACTTAATACTTAGATAAGAGATTTCATAATATCAAACCAAAAGTGAACATTTATAGTAGAATTCCAAAACTTACAGTGAAATTTACTCACCTATTACAGTGAACTCCTTAAGCATTTACAATGAAACCATTTGACCATTTACAATAAATCATTTAAAAATTAACAATATATTAAACTTGAGAAATTACAATGAACTTTCCTATTCTAAATAAGTGAACTTCCAAGGCCAATCAAAAGAGAAAGTGAACTCATTTTCCGTCAAAGTTTCCCTACCTTAGGATTATCCTAAGACTCACTAAGGTAAGACATGAAGGAAGTATGCATATGACTCCTTCAATACAAATCAAAGAATCTTAAAGACTACCCATTTTGGCTTACTCAACCAGGGAGAAACAAGCCCCTCAAACAATGGAAAGACATTAAAAGACACCAAAAAACCCACCAAAGTCTTCCGTTTCAGAATGACTACTTTAGTGCAATGAGTGCGTAGTGTCCCATACCATCACCTATACTAAGTAGTATATTCGTTTAGAAGGTTTGGCACCAAGTTTTCCCTTTCTGAAGGTCCTACCTAGTGCAATGAGTAGATAGCATCCCATAACACCACCTAATCTAAGTAGCACGTTCTTTTAGAAGACTTAGTTCAATCAATTCACATAAGACTTACCTAGACTCCCCTTTCGGAAGGTCCTACTTAGCGAAATGAATGAATAGCATCCCATTCCACTACCTACCATAAGTAACATATTCTTTTAGGAGACTTAATACTTCCATTACTTTTGTTGGATTTAGCTTAACCGACATAAACAATTAGAGCAGGACATGGAATCTCGATATTAACCCCTATAAGATGAAGGATCCTCACTTGCCTAGAATGAGGTCGTTCTTTTTAGATTTTACATGGTTCTCATGATAGCTACACCTATGCGGGCGCATAGTTATGGGATAAAGACATTGCTACGAAGTAACTCATTCTCAACTCACGACGAGTACTCATCTCAATAGGTATGTTGGAATACAACATCTCAACTCACGAAGTGTAATCCACCTCTCCTTCATATCCTCTCGGTACTAGGATGAACTTCTTACATATTCTCAACATTATAGACTATAGGTTAAGGATAACTAGTTAATAGCACATCTCAACTCACGAGGGGAATTAATCCTCCAAAAGATCTTAGAAAGCTCATGGGATGTAGTTGGGTTGCTACTAAACACTTCATCTCAAGTCACGAAGAGTGTTCACCCTAAAAATCCCCTTTCGGACATAACTAAGCTTCATTCATTCATTAAAGTATGAGCGTGTATATATGTGGGTACACATTGCATATAACCTTCATTTCATTTACATTTAACTCCTATACATGCTTAGACCTTATTTTATCACATCACACCCTTTAACATTCATTACGTAATCATTTAAGGAATGTTAAACATAATCCTTAACATGCTTGTCATAACAAGCTTCATAAAATACTTTAAAAAAATAGCTACATTTAAGCATACTCTCTAGCCGATTTCACATAATAGCTTCATAAGCCACATTTAACAAGAATAACATAATTTTCATCTTATTTCTATGACAAGACTTCATGGCCTCATTCACAATAAACAAGTAACTTCTCATTCATACAATTCAAATAAACATCGCCATCAAGAAGGTGATCCATACAACTCCCTAGCATTTCGAAATCAAAGATAAAAATCATAACCAACTTACCCTTTAATACAATATTTCATCACCTATAACATTTTCTAAACATTTGATCATAATTTAGCCTTTAGGGTAGTAGCTATACAAAAATAACAACAACAAGAAACCAAAGCTCAAAGACTACCAGTTCATGCTCATTTAACCAATTTCTTCAGTCAACATTAGATGAAAATATTTAACATGATTTCATTGATGTTTTAAACTTAAAATATTCAACCAATGCTATGAATACCATTATTAAGTTATTAAAAACGTTTTCATGTAAGACCCATATTTAGATTTGAAGATAGAGAAACTAGGGTTGAAAACTCATTATTAAAATTCAGTAGAAGGGACTCCTTGAATGGAAGAGAGTTCAAGGATGGATACCATACCTCAAAGAAAAGGAAACCCACTAATGTTTGATGAAGAAAACGTCCAAGACAGCCCCTTCTTCTCCTCCTTGAGTCTTACCTCCAATGGTGACTTTGAGAGAGTTTTCTTTATAAAGGGAGTGAATATGTGAAGTGAGGGGTATTTTCTAGGTATTGGTTTTAAAACTAACTTAATATAACCCAAAAATACTAAAAATATCAGCCTAGGTTCCTAACAGACTTGGGGTGAATTTCCATAAAACACCCCAAGTTGTCCCTTTATCGAGGTCACCTTATGGGTCCTAGGTGGGGTTGTGTCCGTACTTTAAACCCCTAAAATATGTCATCTAGGTCTTAGTAAAATCTCACATCAGTTTCAAGGAAAACTAACATGTAAAACTCACTCAAACACCTTAAGACACACAAACGCTATCCAAGGCAAACCTTCCGAACGTCATGGACGTTCTTGGACATTTGACCTCTAAGCATAACAAAACTTCAGACAATGACTAGTACCACTATATTAACTCATTTAACTTCAAATTAACTGAACAAACGCTCATGAGGCTCTAGTTCACCTTAGTTCATTTTGGGGTGTTACAATCTCCCCTACTTAGAATAACATTCGTCCTTGAATGATACTAAAACTTCAAGAACAACAAGGACTTACTCAGAATCACATAACACATTGAAATTATGGTAAACACACTCAAAATCAAGGCATCAACTAACAAGGAGCATCCATTCACACGTATCAAACACTAGAAACATAAGCAACTCTTGTTAAACGTTACAAACTTCGAAACTCACCCTTAACCTTCTTTTGCGGGGGAACTACCTTATCCAACCTTCACATGCTTATATACAACATTTCCCACACATTTAAAATTCAACAAAAGACAAAAATATTTCCTTAAAAATGAGAAATTTCACAGTGAGCATTTACTATATTCACTGCCAACATGCTTAAAAATTTCAAACTTTCATTCTTTGAGCAATTCCTCAAGAGAGCATGTTCACATGAAGTATAATACCGTCTAAAATCATCTTATAACACATTGAAACCATTATTCATGAAAGATTCAATTTTGCCCAAATTTGAACTTCATTACAATTAATTCAAAACATCACTATGTCACATTCTTAAAAGTTTCATAATGCACCTTCTAAAAAACTTTATCAAGATGACATGACAATATGAGAGACAAGACTATACTAAGTTACTCCAAAGAGACTTGGTAGGTTTCACTAAGTGCAATGTCAGAGTAGCATGCCATACTGCTATTCCCACCTAGTGACCCTTGAGGATTCTCTTAGACTTAGTACATTACTTGTCATTATACTGAACTCACTCTCCCCCATAGAGGATAAATCCATCTTCAAGGTCTCATACTCCAAAGAACCATTATGCCCCTAACAAGGTAGGAACTCACACTACCCTCAACTTATGCAAATCAAGATTAAACATAAACCTTACAAGTTAAGGAAAACACTTTCCTCTTTGAATTCAAGCCTAGAGAATCTCTGTTAAACATCACTTTATTCAACTCTTAGGCATCACTTAAATCAATTTTATGGAACGAACCTTCCTCGCTAAATATTCATACCACATTTCCATCTTAGTGTAAGCCTATACGACAACATCAACCAATCACAAGAACAACTATGAAAGATTAGTCAGACAAGGGAGTTGCCTTCAACTACCAATAACTCTCCACATTCTCTCAACTTTTCCTCAAATTTACACCTTAAAGCATATCTACCATCATTGAACATGATCACAAGATAAGTCATTTATTCTCAAAAGCACTTTATTCAATCATTATCATTCTTACCATGCTTATAACTACATAACCACAAAGTTCACAACACTCCCAACCTCGTAATTCAGACCTAGCCATAAATTGCATCACATCCCAAATTTCAAAACATATCTTCACATCTACTCTTTTAGCCCTAAAACCATCATAACACCAAAACTCATCTTTTCTCTCCCTCAAACTTAGAATCATATCCCCTTCCAAGAAATCACACCTAGAAGACCACCGGACAAGGGAACATAAGAGAGAGAGGCCTTATGGAGTTAAGGTGTATGGCATGATTCAAGAGTAATGAAGAATGTGAAACTCTATCGTCCTATAGCCTCTTGTCCATGGATGTGTCGCACAAATGACCAAGATACTACTAGACGTGGATTGTGAGACTTTTAGACCTTCAACTATTTCCTAAAACCTTATGCTCTAATACCAATTAATTTATGACCCGAAAACACACCGTAGAAGTTAGGACGAACCCTCATTTCGTGATCGGGCATACTTGACCCTTTGGGGTCTTGTACAAGCCCTTAAACTAGCATTCATTACATAAGACATGAAAAGTAGTGCGTAATTAAAACTTTTCATGAACCTTTAATTAAAAAAAGGAATCTTTTATAAATACACAGAAAATCTAATCGTCACAAGCCAAACTTAAAGACACGACATAATTAACTTAGGTACACAGTCCTTTACATTGAAAGGAATGCATAATAATTCTTTAACCATGAAATTAAGAAACGGTCTATGCCCTAGAATATGTGCGGACATACTTTGTCTTGAGAACTCTCCCAAGCTTCACCTTCTAGACTTCAACATTGAAATTGCTTGCAACCTATACTTATAGTATATAAAAGAATGGGGTTAGTACAAATAATGTACTAAGTATGGCATATGCAAAAATATTCAAAAATGGATATTTTAGTGAATAACTTTTCATGCAATTTGATTAAAATATTCAAGAATATTGAAGCAAAACATCATAAGAACCATCACTTAACACTTAGATACTCCATTGTTTTAAACCAAAAGGGACCATTTACAGTAGTATTCAAAAATTTATAGTGAACTTTACTCAACAAATACAGTGAACTCGCATTTAAAATAAATCATTTAAAACATTAACAATGTTTTAAATTTGAGAAATTACAATGAACTATCCGATTCTAAATGAGTGAACTTCAAAGGCCAAGGGAAGATAAAGTGAACTCATTTTCCGTAAGACTTTCCCTATCTCATGATTATCCTAAGACTCATTAAGGTAAGACATGAAGGAATTATGCATATGCTTCCTTCAATACAAACCAAATAAATCCTTAAGACCTCCCATTTTGGCTTACTCAACTCGGGAGAAACAAGCCCCTAATGAATGGCAAGATATTAAAAAACACCGAACAAACCACCAAAGTCTTCCGTTTAAGAATGACTACATAGTGCAATGAGTGGGTAGTGTCCCATACTATCACCTACACTAAGTAGTACATTCGTTTAGAAGGTTTGGCACCAAATTTTCCCTTTCGGAAGGTCCTACATAGTGCAATGAGTAGATAGCATCCCATACCACCACCTAACCTAAGTTGCACGTTCTTTTAGAAGACTTAGTTCAATAAATTCACATAAGATTCACCTAGACTCCCCTTTCAAAAGGTCCTACATAGCATAAAGAATTAATAGCGTCCCATACCACTACCTACCATAAGTAGCATATTCTTTTAAGAGACTTAATATTTCCATTACTTTTGTTGGAGTTAGCTTAACCGACATAGACCATTAGAGCTGGATATGGAATCTCGATATTAATCCCTATCGGATGAGGGATCATCACTTCCCTAGAATGAGGTCGTTCTTTTTAGCTTTCACATGGCTCTCCTGATAGCTACACCTATGCGGGCTCATAGTTAAGGGATAAGGAGATTGCTACTAAGCAACTCATTTTCTAATCGCGAGGAGTACTCATCTAAATAGGTACATTGGAATACAACATCTCAACGCACTAAGTGTAATCCATGTCTCCTTCATATCCTCCCGGTTCTAGGCATAACATACCAAAGATTCTAAACATTATAGACTATAGATTAAGGCTAACTACTAAACACCACATATCAACTCACGAAGGGTATTCATCCTCCAACCTATCTTAGAAAGCTCCTGGGATGTACTGAGTTTGCTAATAAACACTTCGTCTCAACTCACGAAGAGTGTTTACCCCAAAACACTCCTTTTGTAGTTAAATTACCTTCATTCATTCATTGAAGTGTGAGTGTGTGTGTACATCTTAGCACACATTGCACATAAGCTTCATTTCAATTACATTTAACTCCTATTCATGCTTATACCTTCTTTCATCACATCACACCCTTTAACATTCATTACATAATCATTTAAGGCATCTTAAACATAATTCTTAACATACTTCTCATAAGAAGATTCATAAAACACTTAACAAGAATAGCTTCATTTAAGCATAATCTCTAGCCTATTTCACAAAATATCTTCATAAGGCACATTTAACAAGAATGACATCATTTTCATCTTGTTTCACACAAGAAGCCTTCATGGCCTCATTCACACTAAACGAGTAACTTCACATTCATACAATTCAAATAAAGACCGCCACCACGAAGGTGGACCATACCATTCAATAGCATTTCGAAATCAAAGATAAACATCATAACCAACTTACGCTTTAATCCAAGATTTCATCACCTATATAATTTTCTAAATATTTCATCATAATTTATCCCTTAGGAATGTAGCTAAACAACAATAACAACAATAAAAATTCAAAGCTCAAAGACTACAAATTAATGCTCATTTAACCCATTTCTTATGCCAACAATAGTTGAAAAGCTTTAACATATGAAGTACTTCACCTTAGAGACATCCTTTATGATACATAGACTGCACTAACTGTAAAAAGGCAAAGAAAAATGGTGTTAGTACAAAAACTCACTAAGTATGAAAACCATGCAAAAAAAACATGCATTTTTAAGGGGACATTATGCTTTGAAACCATGCATCATGCCTTTTTGTGATAACTTCATAAAACTTTGATCTATAGGCATCATACAATTTACATATTTCATTTTTGGATATACAATAGTCATAACATCACATAAAACCATTCAACATTTAAGGCATATTTCGCATCACTATACAGTAACTACCTTTACTTTTACAGTAAGCTCCTCTTTTTCTTCCTAACTCCTTAACTTTCAAAGTAAGTGATACTTTGTGCAACATATAGATAATGTCTCATTACATTATGTACACTCAATCATCACCTTAAGGCCGCAAGTAAATCGCGCATACCATTTACATTAATCATCAAACATATTTATAAAGAAGTATAACATATCATAAGACACATACTTCTCATTTTACCGAACAAACTTTATGGACCACATAGAAGAACTTATCGTAAGATCACATATATGTCAAGACATACCAATATCATCATAGGAGGCATTAGTCAATGAATATCATATTTATACTCCACTTCACTTAGACATCATAAGACCTTAATCATATTTCCAATCCAAGCCTACTATTGCAATGTACATATAAAATCTCATAGACTCATACATACTTATTAAATTCATAAATAGACCACAAGTTTACCATTTACTTCATACATATATAAGACAAGGATAGACAATTTCATACATGTCAAGAAAGGCGTTCATCATACAGACTCATTAGGACTCATAACACGCATTTAATGACAACAAGTAGAGGACACTACAATCTAATGAATAAGAAACATAAACATGATCATATATATTAGAACACCTTCCTAGAACTCCTTTTAAGAGCCACTTGTGCAATGCATAGATAATGTCCCATATCTTTACCTACACTAAGCAACTTCCCTTAGGTTATCCTAATTAGGGTCCTTACTTTACTTCCACTGTCCATTTCTTACTTTAGGAAAACTCTAGTCTTAACCGAAATTCATACCATGGGTGCTAAACATGAAATTTGGTTTTGTAGCACGTTACACAAAGGAATGGTGCTCTATCATGCCAAAGTAAAACATTAACATCATGTTAGCATATTAGGTGATATAACTTGCTAGATCCTATGAGGCATGAATAGTTTATGGAACTTGGAGGCATATAATGAAAGATATATCTATGCCCTTTGGTGTATAAGGCTATCAACCTCGTGGGGACTATGGTGAACTTACCTTCCGACATTGTGAAGGGGCACCCCTCATCTTTAAGTTCACTCGGTGCTAAGTCATGTTCCCTTTATTGAAAAACATTTATTAAAATTACTTTATAAAAGTAGGATTTAGGAGATTTACTCTCCCATAGGCTTATCTCATAGGTCATAGATGAGAGTAACCTTTTATCAACAAAAATCATATGAGAAAACCTTTCACATGTACATAGAATATTGAAGCATCATCTAGTTAGGATACCCTTAAGAACACCTTTCAGTAGCCCGTCTATTGACTAGATCATCATACATGCTTAATAGACATGTTTTCATGTGTTTGTGTATATAAATATGAGCAAACCTTTCACATAAACACTCTTAGGCCACACATGTTTATACTTCATTTCATTCATATGTAAGTGCATAGATGTACCTATATGAGCATTCCTTTCATATAAACACATTTATACATTATACAAATTCATAACATACCCATGCACTCATACTCATGTACATAGATTACAACCTAGGAACTATCCTATCAAGGCACACACGTGCAATAATAGACAAGGTCCCATACCCTTTTCCATACTAATACACCTATCAATTCATCCTAGCTAAGGTATATATAACCTACTTCATAACCATATTGTCTACATGCTTAGTAGTAGACACAAGTGCATATTAGAATACCCTTTCATTAGACAACATGAACCTATACTACTTGTAAGATTGCATGAGGTGTGAGTGTGTATACATTGGTAAACATGATTTAAAATGGCTTTTAATATCATATTGAGGAATCCAACCTCTTAAGACTATAATTCACATACATGCATAGATCACACATCACAATTTTAAGCATAGGAGACAAGATAACTTCAAATTTCATCCATATCTCCTAACGTTAGCTAATCACACATTCATATAGAGGCACATAGGAAGGGGACATTAACCATTATTACCTCATCAATGGACGCACCTAAACCACACCTAACGTAGTCATTCACATGCTTATAATATTAGCAATACAACCTAGATCATAACTAGATTTAATGACTAGACATAATACTTCACATTGGATGACCATCGCCACCACACCCTCATAATACAATTGCGTTTAAGACAACTATCACACCATATATACATTTACAATAAATGAAAAATCGCAACCATAACTGGACCATACTACACAATGCCATTAAAGGCCAATGATTTAGAAATTATAATAAATAAAAGTAGAGGAAAAGAGCAATCTTACAAAATATCCCTTGCTTTGATCGTCAATGATCAATACTCATAATTCATCAATAATAAAAATATAGGGAATTATCTAAATCTATCATAACAAAGATGAAATCATGCTTCATTTACAATAGGATCAAGATAACATTGATTACACTACACTAGCAACCTATAGGAAGTAGAAGAACATAGGTAAACTTTACAAATCTTCAAACCTTGATCCTTATTGGTGCGTTACAGATAATTCACATTCAATATATATAATATGCGGTAGCATTGAATAATTAAACATTCTAGTTGCATAATTCAATCACCATAGTGTTAAGATCACAATGCCCATAACATAGGCTAATTTGAGAATCGGATGGAACATGGGTTCATCATCAAACTTGATTAAAATTCACTTTAAAATCAGTATATAAACATTAGTTCATCATAAGCATGCTTTTAAATCTATATGAAAAAAAACCCATGGCTTGATTGAAGTATAGAAGGTTTGATCGTGAATTCTCATGGAAAACATTAGAAGGAACTCCTTAAAGAAAGCTTGACTAAGGATATAACCATACCTAATAACATGAAAATACCACGGAATATTTATGAAGAGTCCATGGTTATCCAATCTCCAAGTTGTTCTTGAGATTCATCTCCAATGGAGGTCTGCAGAGAGGTTTTTTTGGAGAGGGAAGTCTAAAATTGAATAATGAATTGGGTATGAGATTTTGATCTTAATAACCAAATAAATATACCCAGCAATACCTAAATAAACCTCCTAGGGCCAGGTTAGGACGTGGGGTTAATTTCCCATTCATCCCTTAATGAAACAGTGCGCCTGGCAACTGTCGCTTGGGTCTAAGGGTTGTATTTTTTCTTGATTTTCCCCAAATTTAATTATAAAATGATGCCTCCCAACAGACGGGGCGTCCCCATGACTACAGGTCGTCGTTCTTAGGCGTCGTTTGACACCGCCAAGGCAATTTCTGCGTTCCTTCTAAAGAGCCTTTTGCGAAGCCCTTGCGGATTTATACCTAGACGTTTCCAACGTAAATACATTTATATACAATTTATGGACATTCCATATAAATCTTAACCAAAACGAACATGTATAACATGTCAAGACATACCAAGACTCACATGCATGTCTGAAGGCTAACTTTTAAACATCATCAGAAGTTCGTGGACGTTTCACATCGAATGACTTTAAATAAAGCATGCATACTGTAAAACACTTATTATCACATTTTAAACATTTTTAGAAATGTGTGACTCTCTAAGAACCTTAATTTATTTTGAGGGTCCTTAGAAAACTAATCACTCATGAGGATTAAGGGAGAGGGATAGTTAAAGGTTCTAGTCATTACCATATTTCTTCTGAAGAAGGTTAAGGATCAAAGGGTGTTCAAGAGAGGTTCACACACTCACAAAAGAGGTCACAAAAGATTTATATGTCAAATTTTATCACACTCTATAAAATTTTCTTAGATCATATTACGACAAAGCCTTACTTAGTTGACTGGAATAATGGGGAATATTCTAATATTTGTCATGTCTGGTTCAAGGTAAGATTATATTACACAAGCCATCGATACATAAATCAAACAATATGTAAAACAAGGAGAGTACCCCCTAGAAGTAACATGACGTACTTGACCTCTCAAAGGTATTGTACAAGCCCATTGTTATTATTCATTGCATTAACATAGTAAATTTAGAAGAAAATTTAAACCTTTTCATAACGCATCATATGCTATAAACATTACTTCTTATATATATATATATATATATATATATACTAGTCTCTGGGAACGTGCATCGCACGTTTATCCCGAAATACTTAAAACA